>NC_081136.1:22538740-22810235 GCF_958295425.1 Solea solea
CTTTGAACAGTCAAAAGGTATTTGCTTCCAAAAACTGCTTGCATTCACTTTTTGTTTAATATTTGTGACTGACAATCTGTCGCATGCACACATTATTCCATATGAACTACATATGAACATATAGTATGGAATAAAACTGTGGGAAAATGCCACTACGTCAATATGTCACATGTAGATTCCTTTGTTTCCAAAGCAGGAACAAATGAACAAGATGAATGGTTTCCCACCATTGTGAAATACAGCCACACATTTAAGGAGGATGTTAACCATTGGTTGAGTGAACGCGAGGAATTGCTCCATGACAACAATCTCGTTGCCGTGAATAAAGATTTACCTTCCAGTCGCAGATTAACCACATAGACCAATGCAGGCAGCATCCATAACCATGACAGGTGATATTCAAGTGTAAAACTAAGTAACAAATGTGGGAAGCAGGGCAGCCACATCGAAATAATAAATAAATAATAAAAAAAAAGGTCTACAGGAAGTGTCTGATCTTTAAACAGGGGTTGACTTGGCAGCTTTACTGGCAGAAACAAAAGCTTGGAATGATGTCATATTTGGAAAAGGACCAAAAAAAACAAAGTCTTCAGGTGCCAGTGCCAGTATATTCATTCCACTAATTTTCATTTTAATGAAACTCATTAAAATGATTGATTGGAGGCATGAATACATTAAGGAAATCCAATTACAATTCCAGGTGGACACGCCAATTTGTTGCACCTCACCGTCTTTATGTTCAGAAAATGCACAGATAACACCAGTGAAATAATGGGGGTGCGGCTAGAGATCTTGCTTCCCGTCAAGTCAGCTGCTATTTAATGCAGTTCATGTGTAGATTTGTAATGGAAGTGCAATAACGAAGTGAAACGAAGGAAACATGGCCACCGTTATGAAAGAGCCAGAAAAGGGTGTTAGTGGACCGACTAATGCATGCATAGAATATGAATATGTATCAGACCAATATTAAATCCCTTTCCTTTAAAAATAAGGGACCAATCACAAACGGCAAAAGTGACGTCTAGCAGCTTTTGTATACATCCAACATGGCGACCATCAAAGAGCAGCTGTCTCTTTATTTACCCAACCTTTGCTCAAGCTCACCCGAACAAAAGTCATTAAACCCCATTACTAGATATCCTACAAAACTCCAACAGGCACATTTGTTGACACAATTTCCGTTGCTCTGCATATGTCGTCCACATCATTGGTCTGATTAGTTGTAGGCGTATCCACTTGTGTTTGTCACGCCTCTTGCAAGTGGGAGGTTCCCAGACTCAAATGAGAAAATTCATCGAACTCACGTTCATCAAATGATAGCACATGGCAGTTGTAACCATATTATTCACCCTTCGGAAGAGAAACTGGATCATTTTTACTCTCATGCAGACATGAGGAGAGTCAATCATCCTGTTTCATCTGCTGTTAAAGACTGGACTGAAGGCTCCGCCCAGTTTCCCAGCAGATGGCAGATTTACTTACCGAAAGAGTTAATCCAGATAAACCAGCGGTTACTTGTCATGTTAAAAAGTTTCCAATGTTTTTTTTACGAGTAAAGCAGAAGCAGTTCAGCAAGATAAGAAGGTAAGAAAGGAAATCTTACCGGCCTTTAAAGTCTTTAAAGTGCCACGTTAATTGGCGACTTCATGAACACTGTAATGATTTATGGTCAGATGTGGTAAAGTTCTGGGTCTTTGAACATGCACCTGGATGAAGAGAGCAACGTCCTTTGTGAATGAAGGGGAACCAATAACAAAAGCAACCACGAATCCTAATGACCAAGTATTTTGTTCCTGCACTTTTGAAGTGTGGACCGCACTGATCACGCTAAGCACTGTGGGAACCCTGTGATATCACTGCAGCGTTCGTTTGACCAGTTTGACAACGGGTAAAGTGAGTCAGTCACTCTGAGACACAGTGGAAAGTGTTGTGGGACAGCTACTGTGGTGATAGAGAGGGGAGCCGGGGTGAGAGGCCCACCTCTCAAGATGGGTGGGACTTTTTGTGAATGGTGGTTTGTACAAGGTGCTCAGCAGAGCGGAGGCAATTTTCTCTTTTTGATCAGAGGAGGACGTCTGGGAAGGGGGCTGTTGTAGTTGTGGTTGTAGACCTGAGAGGCTGGAGCGCTGCATTCTTGGAGCCACGGAGGGATCGGCTTCCAGCCGGCTTCCACCTGAGCACTTGTCATTTTGTTTGAACATAACTTGAACTGGTTGAAACGGCCCACACAACTGTCATGCTAAGATTCTTGCAAAGCCCTTATAGGGCCGAGCAGCAGACAGAGAATCCTAAGTCATTAACAGTGGAGAGGGGTCATTGTTGGAGGAATGGGGTAGAAGGGCTTAAAGAGTTCAATGGGTTTCGTTAAGGCTTTTTCTGGAAAAAGGTCCAGATGAAGTGCAACTGTGGCTGTAGATTTTATTATTGTCGCATTCATTTTGAAACTTCAAGTGCACCTGTTGTTACTTTGTATATTAATGACTTAAAAGCCTTACATACCTTGTAGACTGACTCCTATCTAACTGTTTTTGTTGTATTAGGTAAAGCTTTAATAGGACTGTTCAGTATTAATTTGTAATGGTATAATTCTCCAACTGTTTAACAAATATTCAAAATAAATAGCCCTACAATGCTGATTTTTATTTACTTTTTACAGTCTGTGCATAGTGCAGCACGTGATATATATATATATGATTTCTGGCTTCTGGAGTATCGTATTCAGTAGTTCACCATTAATTTATAAGTAACTGCACCTGCTCCTACACTATTGCCTTTAGTTTGTCCGCTATCCAACACATCATTGTCTTGGAAATGTGTCTTAACTTGATGCAAAAACACACCGAAAGAGTAATGCCATTATTTTAAAATTCCTAAAGATGAGGAAATGAAGTAGAGAAGAACAGAAAGAAGGCATTTTGTAATCACAGTTCGACAGATATCATTATGTCTTATTATATGACTATATTGCAATGTAGTGATTTTAACAAAATCGCCACATTTATACTGATATTGTGGCTATACTATACTATATTTATATATACTATACTATATTTTAACAGTGCTGTGTGTGGATGCTGGAGCTGTTAATTTCCCTGAGGGAACCTCCCAAAGGGATTAATAAAGTCGTCTGTCTGTCTGTCTGTCTGTCTGTCTGTCTATAGGCCATGTATCCTTGGCATGGGTTGCCCTGCTTAAAACGTATAAAAGTTGAGTTTCTGGCCTGAAAATAATTGTGACAAGAACAATCAATATCACAAAAGTTGTCAAGAAATCAACCTTCCACTTTTAGGTACATTTCAGTGTGAGTTATTATTTATAACCGCATAAGCACATGCAATGACAAAATGTGACGGACAGTGTTCAGTCAATAATCAGCATCCTCCTGTCTCTCTCTCTGTGTGTGTGTGTGTGTGTGTGTGTGTGTGTGCACACTCCATTCCAAATGTTTCCTTCACTGCTGCTTGCATTCCTCATGCAGGGCTCATCCGGTGTTGACATGGACTCCATTACTGTGTTTTGAGCCCACTGACATTCCAGCCAGAGCTGGCAAAGAAAACACCAGCTGTTTGAACTGATCTGCTGGGTGTGGGGGATTAGGGACATGGAACTCTCTTCTTAAGGCCAGCAGCTGGCTGAGCTTACAAGCACCAGGAACTATACGGTTTTCCCTACGACATTCCCAGAGCTGCTGGAGTACTCAGCTGTTCAGCTCTGATCCAGAGCTACTTCCTGTGTGTGTGTGTGTGTGAGTATGTGTGTGCGTGCACACGCTGCCTGTTAAAGGCCAAAATGAAACAGGACACCAGTCAAATACAAATCCAGGTTGCATCTACATGTTGTACTCTACTTCTTTTGAGTCGCATGTAAAAAGTACAGTCTAAATATTATACATACAGTATGTATAAGTTGTTTTTGCACCGAATAGAAGGAAACGGAATAATTGTGCACAACCTTTCCGACATTTATATTTTGAAATTTCATTTGTAGAGCTTTGTGCATTTGATTTGACGTCCTATGGATGGAATGTGTCAGTGTGTGCATGTGTGTGTGTACGTTCATATTTTTGATTTAATCCTTGCACAAGTATCGTAGTAAATCATTTGATGTTGTGATCCTCAATCTTGTTTGAAATCCTTAACACGGAACAACACTGAAGCTTGACTTCAGTTCAAATCACAATCTCAATATATGTCAGAAAATGACATTAGATATTTAGCTAAAACCCTAATATAGATGACTTGATTCACACATGAACGTGAGGTTTAGCTGCTGATTTCTTGGGTGGGTATATTCTTTCCACACCCACGTGGTAGGAGGACAGTAGTAGAAGGTGTCAGTGGTCTGTGATATTTTTATGTCAGGAAATGCCAGTGTAAACCCATGCACACATATGTGTCCAGCTAATTTAACTTTGTTATAAATGGAGTTGTGACTCGAGACTGATGCATCTCAAGCAGGGTTTGTGCATATTGTGCTGCTGTGGTATTATTTGTGGACTATTCTAGACCCCAGTGCATAAGACCTAGTGAAAGTAATGCAGGGTTCACGGCGTGATGAGCTCATTTCGGCAGCGAACGAGACACATTCAAAGACCCTGGTAAATTTAATCACTTCTGTGGGATCGACAGTGTGTTGAGCCTAGAGGAGCAACTTTAACTAAACACGCTTGCACCCCACTGGTGAAAAGGTGACTATGTATAAAACCACCCTAATCGCACACAGCATACAATATCAACACAATACACAATTGCAGTCTTGTTAGAGGCTCAGAGTCTTTGAACTGTTGTCATTAAGCCAGTGTGTCATTGTTAGTAAACGACATGTATGATGCTGCAAACTTATTCCTGCCCATGATAGAAAGTGGGGAAACATCATTAACCTCTACCTTTCTGTTCTCTTGCAGCCACAACAAGTCGTGAAAAAGCCTGCTCAGGTGAGAAATCCCTACGAATGTGCATGTGACACTACACACAAACATAACACACAGCTACAGGCTATTCTGAATAAAGGACCAGAGACAACCTCCATTTGTATGTACCAGTGACCACCTATCCAAGCTCCAAGATGTTTTACAGTGCAAATTTAAAAATCGCTATGTTGCCTTTAGTTTTGGTGGACAACACTCAGTTACTCCTACTTTTCGCCTTATTTTGTGGTCCTAATATATCGGGTCACACTGACTTTTTTGTATTGATGGAATGATGCTGAGACTTGGAAGATGATCAGTGTCAGTAACTGTGCTCGTGGCCAAAGCTAACACTATACCGCTGGCGCTATGACTCAAACCCTGGCCCAGTGAGAACTGTGGCAAAAGTCACATCTTGCAAATGCAGGAGTTGCTCTTGCGAGTTATTTCTGGTGCTCCGGGTGAGAAATTCCGAAGCCGGCTGCGGTTCTTCCACTACAGCGCCATTCACATGTAGCAGATAATGAGATGTCATTTTGTGTCGCCAGTGTGAGTGCCCACATCAGAGGGCCAACAAAAGCATAATGGTAGTAAGTGAGTGAAACATGACACAGGCCCACTCCCACCCCCTCACCCCCAGTATTCTCTCACACTCCAGGAATCCACCAGCCTCCCTCCTCTCGCTGGTGTGGGCCACCTCTTGGTGTGGGCCACCTCTTGGTGTGAATGCATAACTTGCCTCTGATTTGTGGCTGTGTGGGAACAGTGCAGAGGTAGCCGGGAGGTGCTGTGAGGCCCTGGGAGCTGCAAGCTATAAAAATGTCATTTAGTTCTCCCCCGCTTTGATAGGCTGCTTTATCTCAGCAGCCCTTTAACCACCACCACCGTCCCGTACACAACCTCAAAACCCCCTTCCATTCCACTGCACACGATTGGACGGGGTGGATGCATGACCCAGCCGCAAGGTACAACATAGCACGTCCACACTGCCCACTCTCGAGATGAAGTTTCAGCCACTGCTATGGCTACCAGACTCAAGTTGATTGTGCCCTGGAGAAATGCACGTCCACAGCTCTGCAGACATGGTCAGCAACAATTTTCACACACAACTGAAAACAACATACAGCAATGACGAGACTCATTGCAGCTCATTGTTGAAAGGAATAGTTCAGGGTTTTTTTTTTTTGAAGTGTGGTTGGATGAGGTACTTAGGACACATGCTTTGCACAAACAAGGAAACATTCAAGATTCAAGCAGTGAGTGGAAAAAGCAGCAGCCCATAAATCAAATCATTTTTCTGTGAACAGTGAGTCCTGCTAGAAAAGAGAATAACAAAGTGAAAGCAAGGCTTCTCTGTCCCTAACATACACATGTAGGATATTTCACGTTTGACCAGTCGTCACAGTTGGTTGGCTGTTGGTAGTTTAGTCAAACTCGATTTATACGTTTTCATTAATTCCCCCTCTTAAAAAACACAAATCACATAAGTTATTTTTTTTTAAAAAATGCATTTATTTTAACAATAACATTGAAAAAAAATTTTCCCTTATGTGTTAAAATGTAACCAAACACAAACCTAGCTGCCATAACATTTAACCATAGTTTGCAGGGGTGGTGGTTTGCTCTTTGTCTGAGGCTGCAAAACCAAACCAGTTCAAGGCTACTGAGGAGACTGAGTATTTTTCTAGGAGCAGTACTTCTTTGCCTACTGCTATCTTGTTAGTCTCTCTGAAAAAATGCAACTGCTGCAACTTACTAACTGATTAACTAACTAAAAAAATCACAGATTAGTTTTCTCAATTAAAGAAGTACTTGTTGGGTGCACAAAATGTTTTTATTCAAAATCTTCATTGATGATATTTTCAAATGTCTTATTTTGTCCACACATCAAAATTGATCTTAAATAGTGATTTCTTGATAAATAGACCAGACACTATTGACATTTAAGAAGCTGAACAATGTTATCATTAAAAATCATTGAAACATGCAAATTGAGTGCCTTACCCATACATTGAGGCGAAAACAAATCAGCATTGAGATTCTCCGACTGATGTTATCATCTCTTTATGCTCACATCCAGAGTTCTACGACACTGGAAGTTTTATCTACAGAGACCATTTAATTGGAATAAAGTCAGGATGTCAACGTGGACCCCATAAGGGTTATACTCGGGCTGACAATATGGGTCACCCAAGTGGGTTTGTCCATGGTGTCCATTGCGGACCCACCCGTGTTTGCTCACTCTAAGCTCTTGCCCACTTTGTACCCTTTTCCAGGCTAATTGGGTACAAAGTGGGTACTAAGTGGGCATGAGCTTGAAGTGGGCACATTTTGCAGGTCCCATATGGTTTCAGTAACAAGGGCCCCACATGGGAAGCCCGCAAACATGGGAGGGGCCACCATGGAAACCACAGACAAAACCCGCTTGAGACCCATATTTTGGCTGGGTAGTGAGGAATTCGGTCTATTGCCACTCTTGTGATAGATGCTAATGCATTTACTGGATCGTTGAGTAAATAATGAAAACGGTGTACCTTTGAAGGGGAGGGATGACTGGCTGTATTTGGTGTCGTATCCACCCCACCACCTTTTTCTCCTCCCTTGCTCTCATTTGCCCTTGTCACACATGGTAGCATTTAGTGGCCCATTGAAGGCTGCAGTGTGCGAGCACTAATGAATGGAGCTGGAGCTGCAGGATGCAGGAGGGCTTGGGCAGCCAACGTCTGCTGAATGGGAGCGCCGCCACGCTCTGGGAAAGGAAGTAGGATATAAATTATATCAGTTAGCTAGCCTCCCGTCATAAAATGAAGCCACGTGGAAAACGAAATCCATTTCATTTAGCGGAGAGAAAAGGAAGATCTGTGTGTGATCACAGTGGTTACTGTATACCACTGCCCTTAAAAAAGGGAAGCAACATTTTCTCTAGGAAAAGATATTTATCAGACTGAGACAACAACCTTTAGTTTTGGATCCGGCCCACTGGTGGGATTTGTAGATGCTGCCTCAGACAAGGCTATAAAAATTCTGCAAATTACCAAATTCATCAAAACATTTTTTTGGTCCGGGTTAAAATCTACCTGAAAACATTTTAAAATATGTTTGATAGAATACATTTTGCCATCACAATTATTTTTGAGCTGACATATTTTACTTATTGGATTGCTTGTTATGAATTTATTTATTAATTTATCAGGACAAATTTCATACATAATGAAATACACACATCACTTCAGTCTTATCTGCTTCCGTATTGTTGCTATGTCATCAGAATATAGGCAAGTTGTGCTTGATTTTTAGCGGTCTCAAACCTCTGAAGTGTAGGGAGATCTTGCCTTGATTCTATATAGATTCTGTCATGTAAACATTGTTTTCTGATTGAAAAAAGAAATGATCAGTTTTAGGTATGTACTATTCTGATCTTAGCCAATTATAGTTCACATCCAGTAATATGATCGGTTGTTAGGTGCGAGATAATGACTTGTATCACTGCAGCTAATTCTTTTTCATAGATCCATATCCCTCTACATTATATTAGCGCAGGCTGACTTCCCGTTTAATCTAAGCAACACAGTGAAACATTTACAGTAAAAGGTTGTCACAATTTTGGCAGCACCATGGACAGCGTCATGGTCAGTCTGTGTTGTCCCACTTTTGGCCCTTTTCCACTATAGTTCCAGCTCGCCTCTCATCACCTTTAATTATAGCTTTGCAATGAGCCTCTACTTCAGTGGTTCTCTAATATAGGTCTGACACATTGCCAGTTGTTCTTGAAATGTTTGCACATTCATATTATCAGGATATAGGTTGGTTTATGTTTTAACGTATTGCTACTCTTGGTAACCACTGCACAGTAACTAAACAATGGAAATTATAAATGATATAAAAGGTTCTCATAAGCTCCTCCATACAGTTTAGTGGATACAACAAGAACGTCTGGTAATCCATTTATTTTGCCGCTTTCACTGCCTGTTATAAGGCCTTGACATACACCTGTAAATGGCTGTTATGTTGTTCTGGTAGTTCTCCATCAGGGATGACTCCATTTTGTCATGCACATGACCATTTCCTGTCAGAGGTTAACCATTCACTCTATGGCGGCCTGGCAATTAGCTGCTCGGTCAACCTTGTGAACAAGTGAGTGGGCAGATGTGGTCGTGTTTGTCCTCACCTTTATTTGTATGTTTCCATGCACAGTAACAATGAGTTAAGTTGCAGCCATTTAATTGGACCACTGGCCTTGGCCTGGTATACAAGCTCAGTGGTTCCCAGACTTTTTACAACCAGAGACTTTAAGTACCACCTGAAAAAATACTGAGCTCTCGAAGTAACACCATGATCGCCAACATTAAAATACAGTGGCGTAAATAGGCCGACCACAGTCAGCTATGGACTCTTCACAGGAGGCAGATTTATTCCCAATAAGATCATTTGCTCTCTCATCATCCTCCTATACACTGGTATAGTGAAAATAAATTAAGATGGAGCGAGAGATAAGGTGACTCTTATTGTTATTATTTAACTTATTGTTAACTGATTAACTGTTTCATTTTCTACACACTCCAGTTAAAAATCTCTCAGCTCCACTCTGTTCACATACCCGTATGGTATATACAGTAGAACGGTATTACTGATTTTCCTCGTAGTACCACCAGAAGAAGCTTGCATACCACTTGTGGTACATGTACCACAGTTTGAGAACCATGGCTTTAATATATATGGGTCAATGCCTATAAGCCAGAAACTGTGAAACATCTGCAGAGTGCTTATGTTAGTTTGGATAAAATTGAACATGCAATAGCCAAGGATGGATTACTGAAAGGACCCTACCAGGCCCAGGTGCCCAAGGGCTTAGGAGGCCCTGACGCCCAAGTCTCTGCACTACTATCCTGATATCGTTACTACTACATCATTCTTCCTAATATTATAATGGGGCCCTGAAGCAAAATATCACTAGTTATTATGTGATGCCTTAAGGCAGTTTCATGCAGCCGTGCAGCGATGACTCCGCCCACGTTGAGGAGATACTATATTGTAATGGAAACACAACCAAACGTGTCGAGACACGGCTCATAATTTGTCCCAGGCAATAGCAGTTTGATTCCCAACTGCCTTATACTTGTTAGTTTCACTTTGAGAATTATTTTTTTATATGTATTTCCACATCTGCCTTTTGTCAGATCATTGTCATGTACTGACTGATCATCGTTTTTATTCACAGGAAGAAGAAGAAGAGGAGGAGGAAGAAGAAGAAGAGACTGGAGAGTTCCAGGAGACAGACTAAGCTTCCACACCATCAAACCTCTACCTCATTCAGCTGTCAGGTCTTTCAAAGTGGAAAGACTTCCTTGACCACTTATGTTTGTCTTTTTCCTACGTTATTTGACTTCAGTTAAGATTTTTCAAATATCTACTATATCAGTTGTCAGTCCTTGCATGCGTCCACACTGATCTGTCACTGAGCAGGCAGCAACAGTTCACCTTTGATACACATTTCCACACAGGTCATGAACATCAGACAGTAATTCTGCTGTTGCTGGCTCCTGTTGGCTAATCCCAGACATATTTCATCTCCATCATTCAGAGACAGACTCACCATCAGACCTGTACATCAACCTGATACACCTCAATGAAAGTCATGTAAACCGAAACAGGCAGCCATTATGAGTAAGCGTGGCCCACACCCCAACAGTCACAGCAGCATACGTAGTCACGCACCCCCACCACGGCTGACTCATTCTCCAGACTTTGACAGGCGAACACAGACTGCGACAGTCGGGTTTTATATTACGAAAAATGAAAGAGCTAACGTTTGCTGTTCCAATATTTTAGCCGTGGCTCAAAAACAAAGGAACCACAGTGACCTTTGGTCTGACGTAAACCCAAACCAAACTGGCGTCGAACCGCCAAAGACAGGGAGACATGGAGATCTTTCCTCAGGGCAGTGGCTCATCCATCCTGTTTGTTCGCTAAAGTTGTTAGCGTTTGCTTTCCCACACATATCCCCCTACATAATCCTTATATTTAAAAAAAAAACAAAAACACCATCCTCCTGTGCGCTCTGTCTGAGATAAAATGGCTTGCGTTGACAGTCTTACTGCGAGTTCACATTGAACACGACGTCATTTAATCACATCGCCTCTATTGAGTTTAACACACCACAGGATCGTTTTTGTGCAATTGGCATCTATTGAACAGGGGCCGTGGGTTCTGAAACCCTGTGCATGTTTGCCAGAAAAGAAGAAAGGATGATTGGTTATTTTTTTTCACCATTGCTAAAGTTACTAAAGTTTGCCACACCCTGTCTTTTGTGGAACGCATCTTAGAGCTCTGGGTGACCACACACAGCAATTAAAACGTTGTCCTCCATTCTTGTCAGCAATGCCGGTAAAACACGAATTACTTTATTACGACAAAACAACAACACGCAATTTTAATATGACTATCACGACGTCGCATCTACCATCTGTCGTGTCTGTCACATCATTTTCAATGCACGTGCATTGACTTTGTATATAATTTTGTTGCGTGACAAATTTCAATTACATTCACGCACCAAAGGTGGTGAATCGACCCGGGAAGGTTTCAATTTAGCCTGCTCCCTGTCATTGATGGATTTATTCACCTCTTCCTTGAGAAAATGACAGAAAACTTATCACATCTCATTGGTATCCCACAACAAAGCTGGGACTACTGATTTACATTAATATTAACTTGTGTATGTATGTCAATAGCATCATTCAGTTTGTTGTTTGTGCAGCATAGCTTTAAAACTTTTAAATCCATCATTGATGTCACACTGCAGAGAAATCTCCTCAGGCGTCTTGCTCTGCAAAAAAAAAAACGGAAGAAAAACCTCAAGAAAAACCACAAGAATAAAGCACACATTACCTCTGGACACACTTGATAACATGGATTTCGCGGCAGTGTGACACTGAATGACTCCACTCGCACTGTAACTCCAGGGAGCCTCACTTTCGAGGGAACCTGATGATGTTCTCTGGTCACTGATATGCAATATCGTCTCATGATTTCAAACTACCTCTGACTCAGCACAACCAGCTCCTGAACACTGTTGCTAAGTACAAGCACACACACACACCCTTGAACTACAATATCTTTGAATATGTTAATTGTATAATATTTACACATGTGGGTCTTTAGAGTCTGTCTCCACCACCTGCTGTGTTGACTCAAGGCCCATTTATACTCTATTTTCATCTGTTCTATGTCCGTCCGTCCGTCCCAAACGTTATCTCTGTCACTGTCGCCTACATACCCCCAGACATCTTTTGCATTGGTATGGATGGTACACAATACTTCCTCTTGAGGGCAGTGACGAAAGCCAAGTTGCGGGCATCAACAAACATGGTGACCATTGAAGCAGCACCATCTTGTAGAGACGCTCTTTGAATCTTTCCGCCAATTTTAAATGCCTGTATAGACTCTTCTTCTGTTGTTTTTAGTATAGACTCCATACTACCCCCACGATTTCTGGTGGTATTTCTCTGTTCTGTCCATCATCGTAAGCCCTTCTGAGAACTTCTGAACATGCACAATGACGGACGGCGATGAACGCAAAGTATGGATGAAAGCCTCCATCTGTCTTTGTCTTTTGTGTAGAGCATAAATGGGCCTTTACCTGACTTTTTGAGTCATTATTTTTCAAATACTGAAAACACAAATGCAGCTAACCTACATCAAGTACTGTTTTTTTTCACTCTCTCTCATTAACCCCCATGTTAATTTGTGTCTGAACATTGCAATGAAACATGGTTTTAATGATCTGCAAACTGGGACCTCCATTTTTGAAGTGTTAACTTGAATTTATTTTGTATTGATTCACACAACAGTTTAATAAGGATCAGGTGACATGATATTACTTCAAATATTGTGTTTTTCTTGCTTTTTTTTTGGCTTTGATGTTTTATGTACTACCTATATGTATATGTACAATACCTCAAATAGGCCGCTAAAAAAGGACATAAATACCTACCTCCAGTCTTGAAAAGGAACAATTTTGCCGGTTTACTTTCATTGTGATATAATCTCTATCAGTTTCAGTTTCACTTCACACATTGTGTACCAGATTAGTCCGGTTTCCAATCTCAGTACATTTAAAGTGACCTTCAGGTTTTGGAACAGACATGTGTTGGATTTTTGTGTATGTCATTCATGAAAATGTTTTCTTGTTTTTAATTAGTAGACGTCTCAATATACTTGATTAGCTGTTTTGTGTACTTCACACAAATGTGATTTTCTTGTCTTGTTACATATATACATATGTGTGTGTATATATGTGTATATATATATATATGTATGTATATATATGTATATATATATATATATATATATATATATATATATATATATATATGTGTGTGTATATATACATATATACTGTATATGGTTAAACCAGATGTGTATGGAATTGCTTTTCACTTAGTGATAGATTGTCATTTCCCATCTGCCATCATGGTAACCTTTGAAAGGTTAACATGGTATTTTGAACTTTGGCCACAGGTAGAACCTCAGAGGAGCTGCAGCACATCAACCTGCTGTCACTTGTGACACGGACAACTAGTGTAACAGAAGTAGTGGTAAAACTCTCTCTAAAGAAAGCCTGCACAGTGTTTTGATCTAAAGAAGTTCCTTTGTTGACGCCTCACATTCAGCAAGCGATGCTATCTGTGATTATCATTATCATGATCAGCCTGTATTTGTTATTGGCCATTTAAGTTTTTCAATCAAAAAAGTAGTCAAAAGACCAATCTTTATTTGACAAAATGCATGAAACATATTAACATTTGAATTAGCTTTTAATAATATGTACTAATGGGTACGGGCTTTGCTTAACAGAGGCTACCATCTCGCGCTGTCATGTTTCTACAGCAGCCTGGAAGGGACAAGCATTAAATGTATTTTGTATTTTGAATGACATTTACTATGCAAACAAAGACGAATGACACCCTTTCTTGGATTCAAATGCCCTGACCCACTTAGCAAATGGAGGGATTAGAGGAAGAGGCCTCCATTTTTGCAGTGTCATCATTAGATCACACACTGGACCTTTAAAAGTAAAAGGTCCTACTGCAACTTTTACAGCTGGTAGCATGAATTTCATTGACAGATTGATTTAAATATTGAGAAAAAAAATTTGCAAATGTAAAATTTGTTACCTGGTAACAGGTCCTGGTAAAAATTTGAGGGACTAGATCTTCAACAGCTATGACAACAATAAGAAAGATGAATCTCTCCCTCACGAACCGAAATACAGGACCCAAACATTGTGCAGGTAACTATTTTTGATAACCCAAGCTAGTTAAAAGAGAGAGAATCACCAGCTGCTGTTATACAAATGTGTTAAACTGTGTGCACGTGTCGAAGCAGGTTGACCAGTGGCTGTGAAATAATGGCTTTGAAACTGACAGGTTTCATCATTTTAACAATTAGAAAATACTAGGGATGAGGTGATGCGATATACAATATCAATATCTGTCTAATACTCATCAAAATTATATTTTTTTGTCATCCTAAATATCACAGAAATGCTTCACTAAGCACAGACTGTAAAGGCCGTATCAAACTGATCAGTATTTGTAGCTACTCACAGTTATGAGATCAGTATCGGACACCCCTTCTTATCATGTGACCTGTATCTGGATCAGTGGATCGGCTTCAATGGGTCATTTAAAAGTGTATTTGCACCCTGAAATTCTGCAAGAGGCCTCTCTGAAAACATTTAAGACTGTATCAGACCACGCAATGGTTTTCAGACGTGTGTGGCCTCTTTGGTATGTAGTGGGTGAGACTGACTGACCATCTGTCAGTGTTGTATGGATGGTGAAGTGGAGCTGGTAATCAGAACCCACCGAGTCTCTCTGTGTTTCTGGTGGAAAATAGGGGCACTCTGATGGTCACTTGAGGCACATTATGCTGTTCAGCCTCAACTATAACCAGGCTATGGCCAGATTCAATTAGTTTTGGTTCTACACATTCCACGAGTGTTTGTTAGGTGAGACACATGGCAACACAGGCTGTGGTATCATTGTTTGTACTCAGCGTGTGGTCACAACACGACCTCAGAGTCTCACCTATAATGTCACAGTCAAGGTCAGGAAGGGAAAATCACTCTATACACAGAATATGCATTTTGTTCATAGACTGTAGACTTTCGAACTTAGGGGGTGAAAGTTCAAACTTGAAACCTTAAAAACCCGTTTGAATACAACGTATACTGCACAGAAGTGCATCACAGTATCTGAAGTAATAACCCTGGCTTGTAAGTGCAGCTTGGACTTTAAATGACCTCATAGACCATCAGAAAAAAAAACAAGACTCAAGTCTTGGATCCAGTCTTGTCTCTTTTTCAACTTTGCGCAAGCCTGATGTTGGCTGACTTAAACTTTCTGACATGTCAGGGAGTCATGTAAGCATCCAACAGCTGTACAGGAGAAGATGAAAAGTCCCCTATGTACACTACGTGACAAGCAAATTTATACCCATATTTTGAGTCTGCCCTATTCAGTTCACTCATAGTCGAGCCAACTCAAAGTCGGGTCAAGAACTGGCTGAAATTTACACCATAAAGTATGCATCAGGGCGTGTAAATGACTGGTCAATAGGTGCAAGGTTGCAGGTGGTATCTTCAGGTGGCACTGAATAAAATACTAAATAGAAGGCTTTAAGACAGAAGTTTGAAAACCAGTGAGTAACATTGTGTATCACTGTGAGGGGCCTCTTTGTGTTCTTTTGTTAGGGAATTAACATACACCAACAAGGATGTCTGTGATCCTTTGTGAACAGGGTGTAGCTCCTCTTTAATGCACCAGGAGATTGACTGCAATCACAACACAATCCGTACCAGGTAGTATATCCAGATACAGGTCACACAATAATACCAGGTTTAAATGGCGCCCACTTGGCTCAGCAAGCTCCAGGTTCTTGTCCTTCAGAGATGTGAACAGCCAATGTTCTCTGGAGGTGTCATCAACCCTAGAGCTGGGCAGGGTGATCATAGAAGCCACTGTTGTCTTAATGAAGTGGTTTTCTCTTCATGATATCATGTTCTAGTACAATCAAATGCACACTACTACCTCCAGAAAGGCCTATACTTATACCTCAACTTCAAAAAATGAAATACTGTTTAAAAAAATTCAGGTGTCTGAGAGCTTAGGGAGAACATCTTAAAATTTTATATATATATAGTTTATTTTTGTGGGGGATACATTTTTTAAGAATGTTTATTTTTTGCTCTGCCTCTCAGTCACCATAAGGTAAGACTGGACATTTACACTTTGAAAAGGCATTTTCTTACTTTCTTTCTTTATGCAATGTAATGTAGTTGTAGTAGCTGTGGGGTGGGGTTAAGTGGAGAGATTACCCAGCTCTTGCTCTGCCTCTCTCCTCGTGTATCATCATACCTTGTCTACAGTGTCTAACTTTTATTGCTTTCTCTATCCACCTAATATTCCTGTCTTTGTGTTCACTACAATTTTTTTTTGCTTGCTTGCTAAACAAAGTCTTTATAGATATCCACTGTGTTTTATTCAGCACAATAAAATGTATGGCATCCATAACACAGGTGTTTGAGAGTTTATGTTCTTTTTTTAAATGTATAAATGAATTTAACTAATGTGTCTGGATTAAAGGGAGATTTGGGGAGGGTTTGTAGTAGTGAGGTTATATGTATGTAGGTAGATATACAATCCAAATACTGTCAAACATTTTTATTCGGGTCCCCCAACAAACTTGCCCAACCTTTTAGTGAAGATTTATATGTATATGTTTCAAAAAAACATGCATAAAATTAGGTTTTAATTAAATCATCATGAACATATCTCAGAAATTACTCAATCACTAATTAGGTTTGTGTCATGAATGATATTTATCATCATCTTTAAAAAGTGGGTCCCCATTGAGCAAGTTTGGTAAACAATAAGCTAGAGTATGGTTCGTGTGGGAATGTTGTTTTATCTGTTTGATTAACATAATATAGCCTTACCCATTTATTCCCTATGGGGGTCACAAAAAAACAATGTTTGAAAGTGGTGACCAGCGATTGTATTTGCTCAAATACTTGAGACAATAAAAGGAAAGAAGCCAAGTTTTTGCATTAGGAAAGTGATAAAATGGGTCAGATTAGACTGAAAGAAGGTTAATAATGTAGATAAAGAATGCCAGTAGCTCTTGATTTCATCTGTTATTGTAGTAATATTTGCTTCTTGCACTAAGTGGAGGAATGTTTGCCATCAGGCTCCACATTCCTCTGTCATTTCTCCCATTTGTCCAGTGCAGTGAATCGCAGAAGCTGGAATGAGGTTTCACTCACATGCTTTATAAGCGTCATCCTTCATTCACTTAATCTGTTTCCATCGCACTTGTTTTTAATTACATCAACTTATTCTCCTTTCTTACGAGTAAAAATGTTTATGCAATACGTCAAGACTTTTGTTTTGATTTTTCTGTGTTTACATTCATCTTTTTTTGGCGGGAAATCCAAAATACATCAAAAAAGGAATGATGGAAACCCACCATTTATCGCACGCCACTTTTGTTTGCCAGTCAAAGGACGGTCAACACATTCACAGAGAGCGGTCAAAGGTACATTTGTGGGGTGGAAAGGAATGAGAACTATTTCTCTTGATCCGGACCCTTAAACCAGCATCAGATCACTTCAAGACCAGGCACCCACTGACTCACTTCCACTTACTTCCGTCTTCCACTGACTCACAGCCCTGTCATTCTCGCCACAACCCAGTAATCGAAGAACAATTTCCTTCTCCTCTTCTGTGATTCATCTGGGCCTCAGTGGAGCGGACACCCTCCTCGCCTTTTGAAACGCGACCTCAGTTTAATGAAGCACAGGCTCGGAAAAAAAGGCTGTGCAACCCCATCCGCGCACACTTGCCACTTAAAACCACTTCTGAGTGGCGTATCAGCATGGGCAACATTTCTGTGAGAATCGAAGCTATTCTGAGATGCATCCGCAAAGTGTGTGCTGAAAAGACGCTCTTATGGAGTCACAAAAAAATGACATTGTTATTTTCCTATATGGAGACCAAGATGTACAATGGTGGCGGAGAAACAAAACAAAACAAAACCAAAAAAACTTCTGTGGTAACCTGAATCTGGTTTTGGGGAATTTCCACCTCAAGAGTGTCACGACCAAACACACGGGACCAGGAGGTATTTACTATTCCATACAAGGCGTCACAGCTCATAAGTCATCCAGGTTTTTTTTTCTCGGGAATCATCAGCTCCCTGAAACACAAGAGTGAAGTGCTTCACTATCAGAGCTGTGTAGTTTTTTAAAGATTACAGTGAAACTATGCTACATATACTAAACTCGAAAGTGCTTAAAGTGTGGTATTCATTTCATTTGTATTTGTCACATTCATGGAGAACAAAGTATGATAAAAATGCAATGAAATGGTCAATTAATTTATTATTTGTATTTATTATTTAACATTTTTGATGTATTTTTATTTTATATTTATATTTATTTTATATTTATTTTATTCTGTAGTTCGTATTCTGTGAATCATCGGTCCTATAATTCTGCTAAATTGACCGTAGGTGTGAGTGTGAATGGTTGTTTGTCTCTATATGTGGCCCTGTGATGGACTGGTGACCTGTCCAAGGTGTACACCGCCTTCCGCCCTGTGTCGGCTGGGATTGGCACCAGCAGCCCTCCCCCCACGACCCTCATGGAGAGGATAAAGTGATAGAAGATGGATGGATGCTGTGTATAACAATGATATTTGAATTGTCGGATTTAAAATCAATGATGCCCAAGAAATTTCTTAAATAAAAAAATGCAGTTTGAAAAAAGCATAATGAGCATAGCAGCAACAAATGCATTTGTAGAATGCTTTCAATGAGTAAAAAGTAATTACAATACATTTATAATAAATACATTACTACGGAGCAGACTACACAATTTACAATTTAGTCTACAAAACAGACAAGAATCTCACATTTGAAGTAATAAAATGGCAATAATGTCTCAAATAAGCAGAATGTGGCAGATGCCGAAATATAAAGCAACATTGTCATATATGAAGAGGATAATGTCTTGTTTTCCCTAAATGTGTATCCACATGTATCTCGTCCAAGGCGCACCTTAAAATATGTGAGTGCAGGAAGTGCTTGTAGTTGTACCCAAACAGTTTTCAAACTTTATGGCTTCCTTCTTGGGTCATCCCCCAACTCTCCGCAACATCTCATTGCAAATCGTTCAGTAGGTTTGGAGAAAACCTGCGGCAGACAGACAGACAGACAGACAGACAGAGAGACAGACTCATATATGAAAATATACTCTAACTGTTGGAGGTAATTAACAGACCGAACACAAGATGAATGTTTTTAGGGCTAGAAACATTGTTGTGCGCAGACTTTCCCTCAAATTCAGCCCAAGATATTTGTATATGTAACTTATAACGTATTATATTTGAAATGTGTGTTTGATCTGTAATCTTTTTTTAAACAATGTTTAGTTACACAGTTCATATATACGTTCATCAGCCACAACGTCAAAACTACTGAAGTATATCCATATCGTCTCGTGATAGATTTTGAAGGTTTAATTATTTCCCTGTGGTTTCATGGTTTGACTGAATCTCAAATACACACAAATCAGCTACACATTATTTAAATGTTAGTTTATAAGTGTGTGTGCATGAGTTTGCATATATATCATTTTTTAGTCTCAAGATAAAAAAAAGAAAAAAACAGAACTCTATCAAGAGTAGCATTTCAAGGTACAGTGGTCTTCAAAACCCAGCACTGCACTGACATCTAGTGGAGGAAGAGTGAAGTGAGCAACACCCAATTAAATTTTTGGCCAAAATCAGGATTTTTAGCACTTAAAGGACACAGACATATGTTCTCACGGAAAACACAGCAAATGAAACTGACCTTTTATTTCAAGTGTCAAACATTGTTTCTCTTAATGGGGAAGGATGGTTACCTTTCTTTCAGACAGAGACATATGGTTTGACAAGGTATGATGTGTTTTCAGAGATGGTTGTCTCATAAAACTTTAGATGTTTACTATCTCCAACCACTCTGGTCATTCTCCCCCCCGACCTCTGGAATCAACAAGGCATTTTCTCCCAGAGAACTCTCGAGATGGTTGTGCGAGAACGTGCCAGTAGATCAGCAGTTTCTGAAAAACAATCATCGTCACTTAAATCCCCTTTCTTCCTCATCCTCATGCTCACTTTAAACTCGTCTTGATTATGTAGACATAATCAAGACGAGTTTGCTGTCATGTGATTGGCTGATGAGATATTTTCAGCTGGACAGGTGTACCTAAAAAAGTGGCTAATGAGTCTATATAAAAGGTAAAAGTGAGTAACCATGCTGAGTTAAGAATCAACATGTTCTCTACAAACAATGTGTTTACATTCAAATCGACTCTGTTTTTCTCCATCTCCAGACGAGGCTGAAAGGAACTCAAAGTGAACGAAAACCACGACAGACTATAGAACAACACATACCCCTGTAACATATGTCTCCATAATATTTTGCAGCAGCTCCATGGTAACTGGGCAGGATTTGGCTCAGGCCCGGCCTCTCCCAGCCACAAGATCCAATATGTGCCTCTGCATATACGTCTGGTATGTGACAATTGCTCAAGCATGTGAGACTGTGCTGAAGTCCAGGCGAACTGAATCCTTGCAAGGAAAGAGTCTGTCTGTACATCAAGCATTTCATTATTTCCCCACAGATTCCTGGACCTCACGATCACACATTAGAATAAAATACAATCATAATAACTGATCTCATTTCAAAACAATGTTTTGCTTAACAGCTAAATTCCTGTCAGAATATAGACACTGAGAAAAATACAGTATAAAACCCAACATTCAATAAAACAACACATTTATAAAGCAAAAAGAAAAATGCAATTGAAATCCTAATACGTACAACTGTTGCAAGAAACCAAGCAGATGGATAAATTGGAATAGACTTTCTAGTAAAAATTCAGACCGTGTATTAACATCTGGCCTTAATGATCCACTTAATGATACACAACTTGAATCCATCCTCACAGAAACCACAGTCAGAAGTAGTTTGAGGACACATGTGGTTGTCCTCAGGACACATTAGAGACTCAGCTGACCTCCTCTGACTTAACTGTATTTGGTTGATTTGTAGCCACTGCTTTTGCGAGCTTCAGGTAAACTTGACCATAAATAGTGAGATAAACGCCCCCAGATTAATATATATCGATCGGGGAGTGACCGCAAAGTCATGGCAGAGAGAAGAAGAGGAAGTTCACACAATGCTGGTGCCCGCTGATGTATCTTATACAGCCATAAGCGATGTTGTTTATTTTCTTTCGGGCTTCGGGAGTGCTGCATTAATGGTCAGTACTACTGCATGAATTTATGTAGGAATCTTTGAGGGACAGTAAAATGTGTTGTTCTCAGTGTTTCTGGTAGGACCACTGGCTGGGCCACTAAGAAAAGGCTTGGTTTAAAAGGTCTAAAACGCAATCCGGAGCCAGGCCATGGAGGAATTTAAAAACAGTTAATGTTACTGTATGAAAAACGTGTGACACTCTCTGGCTCCACATTCACTAAAATCCACCAACACAGCAGTTCAAAAGAGCCCGAAAATGTACTCTTCAGACCAACCAATTCTTTCCATATGGGTTGCCTTTTATTTAACATTAGTGAGAATGTAGCATGAATGTAGTCCCATATCTTACGGGTCAGTGTTGAATGCAATAACCTTTCTTTTACATAACAAGCAACTATACCTACTACACCAAAATCCAGCCGTTTATTTGTGGTTGAGTTATGAGCCATGTATATCAGGGATATTGGCTCAGTGGTGGAGTGGGCAGCGTGTGAATGAGTATGACAGCTGTGTGATGGAAAAAGTGGTTCACATAGATGCACTGTACATGAGTGTGAACGGGTGAGTGGCAACACTGTAGTGTAAAGCTGCTTTGAGTTGTCACTGAGACTAGAAAATTGCATTTTAAAAACTATAAATACAGATCATGTATCTATTTCCTTTACGAAACAAAGGCACGTTAAACATACAAGCAAAATGAAAGGCATTAAAAGACAGCAAAGTACCAGAGAAAACAGACAATGGGAAAAAAGAGGAAACATAATTACCAGAAATCATTGACAGTTGTGACTTTTAGTTAATACATATCACTCCACTGCATGGTAATACAGTTATCTTTTCAGAATGCAAAACATTTATTTCCTTGAAGAAAGGCAAGCTTCGTGATGCTTGCCAATGTGACATGTCTGTGTGCCAGATGTCTTCGAAATCCCCTTTAAGTTATAGCTGCAAATAATTAGTTTTGAATTAAATTTGAATTATGTGACTATGTTTTCCACCTTTGTCTCCTTCCTTTTTTGCATAGTAAATACTTAAATGCACAGTCATACGTTTGTAGTAAACACATACACACACAAGCGTATGTCTTTACTTAAAGTTTACAAACGTACTGCTAATAAAGTTAAGTGAACAAAATATGACCCTTTTATTGCCGAGGGATTCCTTTTCCGCTAAACCAGCGGTACTTCCTTGTTGTAGTCCGGAAGTGGTGTCGACAGGTTGGTTCTGTCAGAGGTGGCTGCTCCTTGCCGTTAGTTTAATTACATGCAGAACAGCTTCAAACACACTTCTGTCTGTCCTTCAACATGTCGGCCAGGAACCCAGGGACCAAACTCGGTGAGGCCACTTATTTCTGTCCTCGGTATTTCGGAGCTAAAGCTAAGTTTCATGCTAACACGTGTGGTCGACTCTTTTTGATGAACTTTTCGCTCCAGCGTTATTATGTAACGTTTCACTTGGCTGTTGTTAACCTTGCCTCAAGTATCCTTTTACCGTTTTAACTGAAAATAAATAAGAGACAAAAGAGAGAGCTACAGTACAGTCTTGACTCCCCACTGCTTATTAATAAGTAACATTTTATAGGTCAGTGACGTGCTGAATGTAACTGTGTAAACCACTGTAATATTCATACGACATTGGCTCAACATATGCTAAATTAACAGCCCGGAAACACCCACTGAGTGATAGTGTCACATAAATACAGACAACAGGCTGTCAGATACTGTATCATATATTGTGACCACAGTTGGTGTAATTGAAAACTCATGACAGACCGTCCCTCTCTGATCAGCTGACCTGTTGAACTCCACAGCTCCATAGTTCAATATTGGTTTAGTATAGTTCACTGACATATAGACTCAGCATACTTGTGTCACTGGCAACAGCAGACATACTCATCCAGCATCAGTCTGATGTGTTTTCCTCACCGTTTCACTCACTTCAGTTGCCATTTTTTTATGTTAAATATGTAATGGTCAATTCTGGGCCCAAGTGATGCTTTTATATATATAATTAGCATAAAATTAGCACTAGAGACTACAGCCTATATGTTGGCCATGTTTTTTTCTCCTCCGTCCGATGAAATATAGCATCGATATAGCTTAACCTCAATTAATATATTAAATAATTAAATTAAGTAAATAATATTGCGCAACACTTTTGATGGCCAAATATTCAAAACAAAGCACTTGGCAAATCACTATGGCTGCATTTGTATTCTTCTAGTTTTGACTGTTTTATCTTCTATGCAAATATTTTTCTTGTTGAGGTTTGGGGAAACAACCATCAACATTTTTTTTTTCTTTTCAATGAATTGAGAAAATAATCAACAGATTAATTGAGAAGCTGCAGCCCTAGTTGTGAACATGCACTACAAGCATTATTTTTTTTTTTGGCAGAGAACAAGTTATTTATTATTATTCTTTTCTTTCATGTCGCGCTCCTTGGCTGCAGACCTGGAGAGAATCTCCAAAGTGAAAGTGAACACACAGGCTGTTCTGAAGAGAGCACAGCAGATCCAAGGACAGAAACTCCTGAAGAAACAGTGGCAGGTACAGCTCTAACCCTAACCATAACCCTTTCACGGTTGCTTTTTACTCTATATTGACATCTCTACGACATCTCTCTGTCCAATTAGTATTTACACCAAAGACGCAATCTAACTAAAATACTTTATTTAGATTACTTTAGTTAAAATACTTTAGCTCATTATTTGCCATGTGTTTGTCCTGCAGGCCGCCTGGCTGCTGAAGGCTGTGACATGTATTGACCTGACAACTCTGGCTGGAGACGATACACCGTCCAACGTGCACCGACTGTGCCTGAAAGCCATTCAGCCAGTCAGAATCGACCTGCTCCGCAAGATAGATATGCACGACAAAGGTCTGATTCTTTAAGGTTACTGGACCAACAATTATGAGTATGGTTGACCTGCAATGTATGGATCCAAAACATTACTAGCAATTATCTTCAAGAAAACAAACGGCTGACTAGTTTTCATGTCATCTTTTTTTCAGATGTTAAAACTAATGTCATACGATCACTTACATTTATAACTAAAGTACTGCCTGTCCACATTTTAACTTATGCCCATATGCCTGAATTTATATTATCAATATTTTTGTGGGTTACTTGTCAGTTACCCAACCCAGGACTCTGTGTGGTGCTGTTCACATCAGAACCAGTATACCTGTGTTGCCCAGTCTTGTATAAAGTACCTTAAAGGGATACTTGAATAAAAGTACAAGTATCTTACCAGATAATGACTTTCGTAGAAGTTGAAGGCTGTGGTTTAAATTCCTGGCTCTGCTAATCTATATGTGTCCTTGAGCAAAATGCTTAACCCATGTTGAAGCGTGTGAATGGGTATGAAAGATGTGTGAATGGGTGAATGACAAAACTATAGTGTAAAGCAGCTCATCAGACCATTACCAACTCTTCTTCTAACAATGATAGTTAGAGGAAAGGTAGTGGAGTAAAAGTAAAAGTTGCTAAAAATATAAGTAACAAAAAAAAATTCAGATATGTGAATTTTGTATTTGAGTACAGTAACAAAGTATTTGTACTTTGTTACATTACAACACTGCTGTTACCGGTGTATCTTTGTCAGTGCTTTACTCTATATCTATGTCTATAGCTAACTTTTACATAAACTTTTGTTCAGTTGTTGCAGTAATATCACAGTGTACCATGTAATATTTTCCCACATATTGTATGAAATTCAGGTACTATTTTTTTTTTATTGTGACATTTTAGACTATAAATAGTGTACAACCAAACAAAATTGCTAATGAAAAAGCAGTGTTTAAAAAAAAAAAAAACTCTTATCTCCAACAACAATATAATCCAGATTGCTAATAAAGCACCTGATGCTGTCAATGCTTAACTTACTGCTCTGTGACGTGCTGCCTCCTGCACAGATGTGACTGCAGTATCTTAGGTCCTTTTTGTGGTTGGAGTGCCTGTCAGGAATGCCTGTTATCACAACCTTGACTATCTTCTGATATCACATATCAGTTGGATATTCATCCATTGATCTTTTCATCCATTTAAAACACCTGAACTGTTCATAAGACAGCGTGTCCCCATTTTAGGCAGTCTTGCTGTTATGAGAAAGCTCCTTCTGACTTATAGTCTGTCTCCTGTTTTTAAATGATTGCCATTTAAGTATTGTTGAGTAATTGATGAATGGACACATTTTTTTAATTTTGCATAATACATTGGCACATTGTCAGCATTTTGTCCATCATTTCTATCAGTGACAGTAACATTGTTCTCAGCAGTTCTCAGTGAACTAAGGTGACATTCTTATTTAGACTACAGGCGATCAACTCGCAGTCACATGGCCAGACATTTTGATCGGATCGGTACATATTTGCACAAGATTGTGTCTGTGTTGTTTTGTATATCTGACTAATGACCTCATTCTGAATTCAGATTATTATGTTTACATGAATCGAAAATTCCATTCATATTAATATCTGACTGAACATGCCTAGACAATGTGATTCTATTGATTCCTTATTTGTCATATTCAGCCAATTGTCTTTGTCAGGTTAGTATCATTCTGTAGATGTAAACTGTTCAGTTCATACGAGATTCAACCTGGAGAGGGCGACAGAGACCAGTTCATAATGCTGTTTCTCCTTTTGCTCTGCTATATGTGTGTGTGTGTGTTGTTTTTGTGTCAGGAGTGACCACGGCAGCCGTATGTGTGTATCCGTCTCGTGTGGCTGACGCCGTCGCGTCACTAAAAGCAGCCAACTCCAGCCTGCCTGTCGCCTCAGGTGAGTCACCTGAAACTCATTGAGGTCCCTTTAAATGTTCCCTTTTTTGTGTGTGATGTAAATATGTATGGTTTCTTTTTTTATTATTAAAAACCTGATATTCATTGACCGTATATATTTTTGCATTTCTCTCTCAGTGGCCACTGGTTTCCCAGCTGGCCAGACGCCATTAGAGACACGGTTGCAGGAAGTGCGTATGGCGGTGGCTGACGGTGCCACTGAAATCGACATCGTCATCAACCGCACACTCGCCCTCACGGGACAGTGGGAAGGTATGATGATAAGAAAGAAAAGAAGTAATATTTTCAGATTATCTATTTATTTGATTTTTACAGTGTTATTCTTATAATATTTATTTTATTTCTATTCCAGTACTGGTCCAGTGGCTCTGTTAGTTATTTATTTACCATCATGTACTTTAAGTCTGGCTCATGGGAGCCTGGAGCTCTTTTATCTCGCTCTTTTTACTTGGTTTTAATATGTTTTTTTTTCTCCCTAATTATGTTTGTCATGTCTGCGCTTTCTGTTAGATGTTTGTTATAGCATGCTTCGGTCTTAAAACTGGCAAACAAATGTAGCCTCATATACAAATAAAGGGACTTGACTTGATGAGAAAGACACAGAATGAGAAAGTAACATTAACACTGGGAAAAAAACACTGCTTTGCAATTAAACTATTTAAAGAGCCATAAAATGAAATAATTACAGTCTTTCACGGGCCGCTCAACACCAATTAAGTTAGTTAGGTAACAGTAATTAGCATTGGCTGATTATTATTTATTAATTGGCCAAATCATTACAAATGATGTGTTTTTGTTCTCCAGAAACTCTGTAATTGTTCCTAAGACACCAAAAGGGAAACTTTTTTTTAGTGTTTTGATGATCCTTTTGTCATTTATTTAATATTTAGTTCATACATTCAATCTTTATTAAAAATACTGTATATAATTGTAAAATTGTAAAAAGTTACTGAAGTTAAACAAGTCACTGCATTATGCAACACTGTATGTGTTTGTTATATTGGCCATCGCCTGCACTGATTTCTAAAAACTGGCATCAGCAACAGGAAAAACTATATCTGTTGGCCTCAAGAGGTTATTGAGCAAAACGGATGAGTCGTTGTACGGAAAAGAGTGTAATAGAATAGGCTCTTGTAGAGAGAGCATGAATGGCACATCCTTCCTCATCCAATCAGAGAGAGCTGCTCTTTTGTCAGAGGTTTCCCCCTGGAAATGCTCTCTGTAATACACATGCATGTTTAGTCTGATGCACCTTAAGCCAACACACGTGCAAAGGAGCCTGATAAATAAACTCTAGCAGAACATTCTTTGTTCCGACGCAATCAGAGTGGATGTATTTGCATCAAAATGGTGACCAGCATATTTTGGTGTAGGCCTGGCCAGGATTACCACAGCGAATATGATGAAGAGAGTGTGAGTCAAAGTTATTAGATGAATCACAGGAGGATAATATTCTAAAATGACAATGATCCCGAATGCTGCAAAAATCACTTGTTGTAAGTTGGAAAAAAAGTGAAAATTATGTCATGGTGACAAATGTCCCCCGACTTGAATCCAATTGAACACAATTAAAGTATTTTAAACTGAAAGCAAGAAACCCCCTCCAGCAAAGACAAGCTGAAGGGAATGATTTTGTGAAGAATGGCAGAACGTCTCTTCACGGATTTGTGCGAGATTGGTATCGGCTGTGCCCAGAAGGATTGAATCTATGATCAATAGTAAGGCTCAGCATTCAAACTATTTAAAAAGTGAATAAATTGCAGTATTTTCCATGATGATTATCATGGGGGTTCTGTTCCAAACCTCCCAACAATATGAAAAAAACACATGGAAAGTTCAAGACGGTGTGATGGTGTGACGCATTTGCTGGTCTCCTGAGGCAGAAACAGTGGAACATTATCTATCAGTCCATTTTCATCTCCTTAAAAACCATATATAATTTACACAGGAATTATATTATTGTGGCAACTAACGTTTATTTTCAGCATACATTGGGAGGCCCCAATTTCTTCTTCACAGGTTAGATTAGTCGAGCTAGCATCGTCACTCTGGAGCGCCACAAGGGAACAGCCTACTCCCTGCTGTTTCTTGGCTGCAGACAGGAGGGTCCTGAGCCGCAGGTGTTGCCCTGTCCTTCGCCATGAGTGAGCAGATTTGTGCCACTTTGGGGTAACAACTCTGTGCTGGTTTACCTGCAGATAAAAAAGAGTTGGGACCCGCCAGACCCAAAATGGAGGTGACATTCTCATTCCTGGTTCTCTTTTCAACCCACTTGCGGATGTAGATGTGTACGGTGAGGCTGTAGCCGTAAAGATGCAAATAGAGTTTGCACCAGAGTTCACTTGCAAGTGGTCCAAACACCTCTTTCAGGTTTGGTTTGCAGAAAAGGCCCAGACTACGTTCAGACCAACCCAAAGTGGTAAACACACCAGGGTTCTATTCAACTGCTTTAAACAAGGCTGGTGTGAATGCACCCTTGTACTCGACAGCTGACAGAGGTCAGGTGAGCTTTATTCACTGGAGGATGCTGTGGATGAAGAAAGTAGTGCAGCTGAAGACGCACAGCTCATGTTGTTCCATGTATCGTTACACCTTGTGCCCCATTTCTGCTGCCCAAAGATAGTGTGTGACTGCTTTCTGGAGGTGTGACCGCACGTTGTCCATCAATGTAGTTAAAAAATACTATTTTTTTTTTGTAGTTTTCCTGAAAATAACCTTATTTTAATTGCAAATACGCTGTTTTTCCTGTCTCCCTTGACAGCCATGTATGACGAAATCCGTCAGTTTCGCGAGGCCTGTGGCGACGCCCACATGAAAACCATCCTGGCCATCGGAGAGCTGGGCACCTTCACCAACGTCTACAAGGCCAGCATGGTCGCCATGATGGCAGGTCAGTCATTGCCATTGATTATCATGTGACACTCATAGGGATTTAAATGTCGAAGTCGGTAAACGTTGCTGTAGTTTCTGCTCTGTTCCAGATAGTGGCGCTGCTGCTCAGCTTTTTATTTTGCTGAGATCTCTCTCTCTCTCTTTCTCACACACACACACACACATACACAAACAGCATGCTTAACTAGCCATCACATAATAAGCCGATTACAGAACCAAATTGTCAGGGGCTCTGATAGAGATCATTATTAAAATGCATTGCTTTTGTCGCCACACTCGCTCCTTAATCTCCCCTTGTTCCTATGAATTGCGTATGAGATTCCTGAAATTGAATGATAATTTCACCTATTAATCTCTGATGCAGGCTATTTTACTCCACTGTTCCCCCGCCAGTGTCCCCTCCTGCCCATGCAAATGACTAGAGCTTCATTACCGCCACCCGCATTTAATAACCATTATCCATTATCTGGTAATTAAGACTCCCCATAACGAATCTTAAGGATTACGCCAGTTTGAGGAAGAGGGGAGAGCAGCTGAAAAAAAAAGGAAGAGAGAACTGACTGGAAGAATACATAGAACATGTCTTTAATGAAATGGAAAATGTTCATCTTGTTCTGTTCAGTAATGAACGGTCATTATTATACACCACACAGGCAGAAAGCGGTGATTTTTTTTCCCCTCCTTTCTTTCCTGCAGCTTGCAGTTTGTGGGTAATCTATTTAAGAGCATCATTTCATCTTCTATTTTTATCAGGAAAGCAGATAAAACATAATTGGCTGTGAAGGAAGGGAAGGATAAATTAAAGATTTTATTGATGATGCAGCTGCCCTCTGTTAGCCATCAGCAGCAATGGCATATGTTCTTGTCTGGCCAGGCCAGACAATCAGAGTAATACCATTGTCTTGAAGCTGCAGCTACTGAATATTTCCATAATTGATTAATCCGCCAATTATTTTCTTGATTCATTCATTTGTTGTTTGGTCCAGAAAATGTCAGACATGTTTGAAATGTTTTTATTAGTGTTTCCAAAACCCTGGAATGATAATGTTCTTAAATGTCTTCTTTTATCAACAAACCAATGTTCACGCTCCTCCTCATGAGTGTCGGGTGGGCTTATATAATTCCAGTTTCATTCACACCAATGGTCATTTAGGGTGTCCAATTAATGTCTGCATGTTGTTGGACTGTCGGAGGACAACCCACGCCCACGTGGAAAGAACACACAAACTACACACTGTGAGGCAACAGTGCTAGCTATTACTCTGCCATATGGCCCCAGTATTGTTTCATTTAAGTGAATTATTTGTTAAATCGAGGACCATAAAAATATTCACATTTAAGGAGCTGAAAAAAAGCTGAATGAGATGTGCCACTTGACAATAGCTGTGTACCGTTTTGTCACATGTCACCTGTTTAAACCCGACAGGTTCCGACTTCATCAAGACATCCACAGGAAAAGAGGCTGTCAATGCTACTTACCCAGTTGCCATAGTGATGGTGAGAGCCATCCGTGACTACTACTTGTGTACGGGCCAGAAGGTACAGTGCTTCAGTCCTGCCCGTCTCTGGGTTGTGTGAATATTTCCTGGTTAATGAAGTGGAGGTAAAGTGGGCCATTCACTGTAGATCGGCTGCATGGACAGTGTCCTCTCTGCTGGCTGCTAATAGGTTCTCAAACCTATTAGTTCCATTCCATATAACCATCCATAGGATCAAACACATGTAGACCTGATATGAAACTTCAATTGCAGTTCACAATATAAAAGTGGTAATTGTTAAAAACCGCTTTAAACTCTGTAATCTCTCTTTAAAACACACTCAGATCACTTAAATTCAAGTTTCATTCCATATTCAGATCCTTGCTTTTCTTATCTAAAGTTGGCACTGCACAGGCCATGTCCTTAGAAAGTCACCTGCCAAGTTCGAAGCCTGTCAAGTGACCATTTGGATAATTATGTGATTAACAGACGGACTCAAGTTGCTTGCCGTTATAAGATAGAAGTTTGGCCCTTTAAAGTATGTGTGAGCATTTTTAAAAAGCGCTACATAAATATATTATGGTGATTTTAAAGAGGAAGTTCTTCACACAACAGAGAGACTCCACTTTACTCATCACACTTCAGACTAGATGGCGCAATTATCATGGCAGAAGGTGGATTAAAGGAGTGTTTTGTTGGCAGACGTAGAGTCAACAGAAGTTTTTGAAATGTGTTGTTGCTGCAGATCGACAGCCAACCGTAAAGAAAGTCATGTCAGCATGACCACACAGTGTTCAAAGAGGCTCCTCGGAGCTTTTGCGTTAGTTTTGGCACATGCAGTTGGTTTCGTTTTGTAAATACGTTCCATCAAATTGGAACAAAAAGCAGTTATTGTAATTTTCACATTGTTCTGCCCTCTCCTCCATTCAAAACTGCAAATACAATGTTGTGTACTCAAACGCCCCCCTCATGGTAATTAAGCAGTCATCGTCTTATTGTGTGTTTGGACCAAATGTTTTTCACATGGTGCAGTTATATACAAAGCATGTAAACTACTCACTGTCTCCAATATAAAAGTCCATAAAAAGTGGTTTTAGGAAGCTGCAGATCTACTGCTGCCAGGTTTGGTAAATTTGTGTCACTGATGTAAATCCAAATGAAGCTTCTCAAACACGGAAGTCTCAAATGAACTCATCTGATCTTAATAACGGAGGAAACATTGCATCAACAAGTCCTTTGTGCCGTGATGTAAAATGGGGGATTTTCTCAATGGACTTTGGTGCAGTACGTGAGCCTTTTTCACTGTAGCACAATCTGGTCCCCAGTGGTAAAAAAAGGCTGACTAATGGCAAGAAAAATGCCATTAGCATGACTCAGACTGCAATAAAGTCAGCTTTGACTATGTGTCCTCCTATAACTATACTTAAAAACACTAATTAAGGCAGTCAAGCTCATTTAGAGGGTAATCCTGCTTTAAGTGAAGTAGCTTCCTGTTAACGCAGGTGTGTTTATTCTCTCAGGTGGGCTTTAAGCCGGCAGGTGGGATCAGGACGGCTCAGGAGTCTCTGGTGTGGCTCTGTCTGATCAAAGAGGAGCTGGGCAACGATTGGCTCTGTCCTCACTTGTTCCGCCTGGGAGCTAGCAGCCTGTTGGCTGATATTGAGAGACAGGTGAGTACATACACACAGCTCCCTATACGTATTTTTTTTTTTTTTCCATACCCTATTTTTCTTCACAATTATACCAAAAATGTCATGTAGAACCTTGTGCTAATGCTGACATGCACCTAACTGGGCCGCTGTCCTTTCTGCTCATCTTATCCATTGTCAAATTAAACGAGGTTGTTGCAGCACTGTCTCAGGATATTATGAAATTCGAAAGTTCCAAAGACAAAACTTATTTCAGCCAAAACTATTTCTGCTCAAGTCCTGTGGTGCTTGATATCATTTTATTTTAATGGCCTTAAAAATGGGCTATATGCTTTATCTTTGGTCACTGATATCATGTGTGCCATGTTTTTTTTTTATAAGACTAGAATTGCAAAAATACAACAATAATTGATGAACATGAAGATATTAAAACTAATACAAGGTGTGGCCACATACATTGTCCATTTACATAGGAACAAAATGACAAGTCCATAAGAGATTTAGTTATAAAAACATACAATAGACTCACATTTGAAATAATTCAATTTTTGCCTCACTATCTTGATGACTATTAAGATAGAATAGACTGTTTTTCTGTGTCCTTTCACTTTGCACAATCCATATTGACTTTCTTCAACTTTTGCTTCCCTACGTGGTCCGTTCATGTTCGCTTAGTGTACAGACACAAAATACAGGCACAAAATAAAATAAAATATTCAGTTAATTGGAAAAAATGTACAGAATAAAAATTGTTACCATTGTGTTGACCTCTTCGGAGTATAAACCATGATTTGATGGCCAATCGTGGTTTTCCAGGCATTTTTGAGAGTGTCAACATTTAAATAAACATATGAAATGCAAACAAAAAAAAAAATGTAAAAAATTTAAATTTAAATTTAAAATCTTAGGAACCAAAAGTGAACACACGGTGAGACTGTGATACAACCACTTTCTTGGATTCTTTGTTGATTTGACCTAGAACATAAAAAGGATGGGAACTCAATCAGCAGAAACAAATGTGAATTGAATGAATAATTGTTTTTTTGGAACCCATTTATACAATTCGTCATTTGTTCTCATTTGTACAGATCTATCACCATGTGACTGGACAGTACGCAGCCTATCACGAGCTGCCGATGGCCTGAAGCTACACACAGAATCAACTGACCCGAGTTAGTTTATTCAAACTTAAGTTGACAAGTTTAGTGAAGACAATGTTAAATAGCTTGCTATTTGTACTTTGAATGCACTTTGAATGGTTTGTCAACCATTTTGTTTTTTCCATGTTTTAAATGACCAATCAAACCTCGGACCACAGTAGCCCATCAGTGGTTGTTTAGACCAGGGGTTCCCAAACACTGGGTCAGGACCCACAGACGGGTCACAGCAGATTCTTTTTGGGACCCCAAACAAATTCCCGGAACTTTTAGTTAACATTTCTTTTAAATAACATGCACACAATCATTCATTGACAATCTCTTCTGTAGTGAAATTAACATATTTTTCACACATATGTCGCAGCAGACGGGGATATAAAATATCTTTATTGTGCAAAATAAAGATATCTATATAAAATAAAGCATAAAAAAACTACCATTTTAGTCATATTGGCGTGTATTTCGACATTTTCAAGCCAATATCTGCTGATACTGATATCATGGGGATAATATTTTGTATCCCTACTCACAATGGTTTGTGAAGGATCTTCATATAGAACGTTTTGGGAATCATACATTCTTTCATAGCAAGTAAAAAATATTTATCAATTAGATTTTGTTCTTTAGATCATGAAAATCTGGGCCTTGGCTGAAAATAAAAGACTGATCTGAAAACACGACTGGCTCCGGTTCGTTCTGCCCGTTTCTTTCTTCGTGTCCATGGACCCTGACAAAGTAGCAGAGCTTCCATCACATCGGCGAAGCCTCTGCTTCATGCTGCCTGCCCGATATTACCATACGCTTATAAAGTCTCCCAACTATCCCCAGCAATGTGTTCTGAATGTGTTATCGAGGCTCCCTTTGCTCCTAATTTCATAAGCAGTAAGCTCGTCCAACTGAGGAGCGCTGGGGATTAATCGAGGGTTAAGTGAGTTTAAAAAGATCCGATTGAACAGCTCACAAATGTTCTGGCGTCATTTGAAGACGGCAAAACTTTCTTCTCGCGTTCCTCTCTAATTAAGAAATCACAGTCCTCGACCTTGACTTGGAACAGAGGATAAATGAGTTAATTAATTGTGGAAGGAAGGAGACGCGGGCAGTTGCGAGGGGAAAAGTGTGCGATTAGATGGAGAACCCGGTGGTTTGGGAGAAGCTCGTGCTGGGAATGGGGCCATGTTCAGCTACCAAGTGGAGTAGAGACTTAGAATAGTACTCTGCAGGGGAGTGGTCAATAACTTAAGAGAGGAGAGGAGACGGTTTCTTTCATGAAAGAAAGGGATGTTCCTCTACATGTATTGTTTCACCCTCCATTAATCTTGTCTCCCAAAACGTACTCCAGTCCAATGCCATGACCTTCAACTGTGTTCAGCTGGTTCTATATAAGTACTTGCTCAGTCGGCTTGACTGAACCTAACACTGCAACTCGCAATTATTTTCATAATCGATTATTCTTTCGGCCACACGGGTGGTGTAGTGGTTAGCACGCTTGTCTTTGCAGTAAAAATGACCTGGGTTTGAGCACCCGGTTGGAACAAGGGCCTTTCTACATCGAGTTTGCGTATGTGTGTGTGTGGGTTTTCTCCGGGTTCTCCAGTTTCCTCCCACAGTCTAAAAACATGCAATATGGGGATTAGGTAAATTGAACACTGTCTGTGAGAGTGAATGGTTGAATGATTGTGGCTCTGCGATGGAAAATGGATGGATTATTCTCTTGGTTATTCATGTACTTGGTCTGTAAAATGTTGATCGGTGTTTCTCAAACCTGGAAATGATGTGCTCGAATGTCCTGTTTTGTCCACAAACCAAAAATGCTTAAGTTTTAATGATTCATTTGTTATATGGAGCAAAGAAAACAGAAAATATTCACATTTAAGGAGCTGAAAAATCAGAAACACCCCACTCATTTTAAATACTTGTTGCAGCCCTAACTGAACCCAACTTGAACCCAGTTTGAAATTTCAACAAATTATTTTCAAATTCCTGTCCGGTTCTGTCGGGTCCTGATGGGATAGGGTTGATTTTCCAATCATTTCAATCCCGCATAATTAAACTGAATTCCCAATTTGTTTCAGACAGACGGTAACAGTGAAGCACAGTGGTTGCATAACCAGAGTATCACGTCTTTTCAAACCAAATCCAGTTACCAAAAAACAAACAACAATTCAACAATGTCCCAGGACGCCCTGTGATGGACTGGTGTCTTGTCCAGGGTGGACCTCGCCTTAAAGCAGTAGGTGAATGAATGAATTAATATCCCAGTACAGACTCAACAGCCTCACACAGCAAATAGACTTGACTTTAAAGATCTTATTAATGACTTTGCAAACAAGAAGACCCGTCAGTGGGTATTTACTGGCGAATAAATCCAACATCATGTGTCAGCATCAGGTCCCTTAGTTTGAGGTGAGACTAACTTCTCATTGTTTTTGTGCTGAGCAAACTTAAAACCTTATGTTTCTTCTCCGTTTCTTTTTCCTGCAAATAAAACACAAATTTAGTGATATACTGTTCAGATTTCTTTTATTGTGCAATACAGGAAGTATAAAAGTACTGCACACATGTAGGCTACAGAATGTTGGGATAAGAGGGTTGAAATGTGGTGGATTGTTATTACTTGTTTAGATATGATATGAATAGGTAAATAGTGGCCATCTGTACAATAGAGGGGGGGCCCACAGAGACTGCTCATGTATAGCACTCAGAATTGTGTCTGACGCCCCTGGCCTCCAATATCGATCACAGTGCTGTGGCTTTCTTATCTTGTTACTTGTTGATTTGACTTTCCCCACTTTTCCACTTCCAGTACAGATATTAAACGCAAATCCAGTCTGTAAACCGCACGGACGTTTGACGCGTTTGATCTGATAACAGTGAAACACTTAAAGGTGTCAATTGTGATGTTAAAAAGTATATCTCCCTTTTTTGTTTCCCCTTTGGAGTTAAACCAAAAATCCCTCCCCTTCTGTGTGAGGTGAATACGCAGGAATGATGGAGTGAGTTTGTCTGGTTTCCTCTTGATGGATTAGTCCCACTTACGTAAAGGCATGTAGATCATCTCAAATCTGGACCATCGGTCAACACACTGCCACCTGATAAGACACAGGCGCAGTCTGAACCTGATCTCGCTTGATTGATAATCTTGGTCCGAACACACACGCGCACAGAGCAGGGTCTGCAGTAGATTTTAAAGTTTAGTCGATGTTTTTTCATGGCTTTGTTGAGGAAACTTATTCTAAATGTTTCGGTGCTTCAGTTTGACAGTCTCTGGAAAGCAGAATTCTGAATTCATGAATTTTTGACAAAATAATAACATTTATATCCAGCTCATAATAAATAATTAATAACATAATTATGTAATCTGTATAATTATTATATTTCAATAATTTAAGCTTAATGCTAGCAACGGCCGCCAAAATGGTGGCTAATGTCAAAATGGCTGACTTCCTGTTGAGTTGAGACTTTTTGGTTTGTCTTGCAATGGCTTTGTTATAGTGGGTTTCACGTTAATGTTTCACGGCATTGGACCAGGTTTGAACAGGTTTTTTTGTTGCCCTTTGTTTCCCTTCCTTTTGGGATAAAGAAAAACATCCACAAACTTCAACATGGTCCTTGCACTGATGTGTGAATATAATATTGAATTTCAGTTGATAGATCCCACTAAATCCTACACACTGGATATTTTTCTTCTTTCTTTTTTTTAAACAGCAAACGTAAGTTCATAATTTTTTCACAAGACAGTGAAAGTTTCACCATAACCAATAATTTATACCTTTCAACTATGACATCATTTCAAGCTATTTCAAAGACACAATTCTCCAACTGTGTAACAAATATTCTCCTCCCATAAAGAAGACATTCACAGCCCACAACATGACTCAGCTAACATGCTTTTGCAGATTTTTATGTAAATGTTTACAGTCTGTATATAGAGAAGCATGCAATATAAAGAGGATTTTTGGATTGTATATAGAATTCTACATTTTTATCTGTCCGATCCAGTGATTTTGACCAATATAGTGTCAATTTTGACAGCAAATTTTAGTCTTTTTAGTCTTTTGACTAAAATGCCATTTAGTCTTAGTGATATTTTAGCCGTTTCAGAAGACTGTCAACATATTATAGTCGACCATATCTGTATCCCACTTTTTTATATGGTCCCAAATCTAACATGAAGTATACACATTTAAAAAAAAATAAAAAAATGCAGTAATGAATGTTTATTGTCGTAGTTTTCATCAACAAATAAGTGGACCAGTGTGGTCCTGATACCGAGTATCGTATTGGCTCAGGGTCGCCACATTGGATGATTTGCATATATATTGACATGTCCTTCCTGACGCAACCCTCCCATTCATCTGGGCTTGGGACTGGCATAAGGAGTACACTGGGTGTGGCCAAAATGCAGATAAGTGGCATCATATTCGGCAGCTGGCTGCACTGACTTTTCTTTTTTTTAAAGAAACGGATCAGCATCGGCCATAGAAAAACCCACATGGGTCGACCTCAAGTTGTTGAACAGCGCGTGGCGGTGGTTTGACGTGAATTGGACAGTGTGTTATTTGACAGGAAGCAGAGTGCTGTGGGCGCCTTCACTCTCTTAGAAGTTCCCATTGGTTTGGACCAACATTCAGCAGCAGCCGGGGGCTGAATTTGTCACAGGCGGTGATCCAGTCGCTCACACCTGACAAATCGGCTTGCTCAGATTGATTGCTTTGCTGTTGTTTAATTCATCAGTGTTTCTTTAGCCTCAAGCACGAGAGTGGGGGGCGGGGGGGGGAAATAATACATGTTTCCCAGCCACCGCCACCTTGCGCGTAGTGTATGATGAAGAAAAAATGGCTGGGTGGTGGGCAGTGTCACTAATGCTCCGACTATCCATTATCAGCCACACCCCTGATTTGTCGTGCTATTTGTGGCCGCAGATGACACATGATCTACATGGTTTTTATTAATATCTCAACATGCTTCCTCTGCTGTGGGCCTTCACAGACGATTTGTTAAAGACAGTCTTGACATATTTGTGTCTTTTTTCTCGCAGAGCTTGAGCACCAGGGGATATGTAAATCAGCTCCTCGCTCCACTGTCACTCTTTCTTTTCTTTTTTTTTTTAAAATGATTCTTCTAATGCGAACTGTTTGAATCCGACACCAAAGATAAATGATCTTCTCAAGTGTAAAAGTTTTCAACAAAACCTGGGAATTCATTAGCCCTCTCCAGGCCCGCGGCCTGCGGTGTTACAGAAGCTACACATGCTGATGTGTCCTGCAGGCACTTGTAATGTGGATGGACTCTCAAGATCCACAGGCTCTGGACACAAACTTACCACAGACCCGAACCAACTCACAAGCTTTACTAGAGCTGTTACTGTAAAAAAAAAAAATTACATGACACACTAGCCTGGGTGAACCCAGCTGTGTCCTGTCAGCTTGGTTTCTCTCTGCAGACACATCTGGCAGGGATGCCATTTTGGCAAAATACAGAATCTCCTATAAAACGGAACAGTTCAGCTGGTGTCCTCCAATTTTACAGCAAAACAACATTAGATTAATGTCTTAATGTCTGATTAGCCAAAGCCAGAGGTTGGATCGACCTAAATGCCCGACAACCTCTGTTATACCCACAGATGGGCCGATGCACATCTAGGCTGTATATTGTGAATGGTATAGTTAAAATGTTAAGAAGGAAAAGAGGAAATCCCTACATGTTAGCTATGCACTACATTGTCATTAACTCTGACAATTTAATTATGTGCCAACTACATCTGTACCAATTATTTCCTTCAAATGAGACCCAAACCAATGCTGATTTTTTTTCCCCCCTAAACTAATTAGAATTGATCTAGATTTTCTTTTCAATTATGCATCATCTCAACCTAAACTGTTGCTGTACAGCATGTTGTGTGGTCACAAGTGTAATGTGCTTTGTTTTCCCCTCAGGTTGCTTGTTTTCAAGTGCATTTTAGAGAGCTGTTTCCTGAGCCTTTAGAAAAGGCTTGCAGCTATTGTAGCAGGTAGGGAAAAAGAAACTGTTATGTTTACTGCTCATTCAATTATTCACCCAATGTGCATCTTATTTCTGAGATTAAACTGCAGGACCTGCTGTGAAACTGACTGGGGCCAGTTGAGGCAGCTGAGCTATAACATACATGCTTTTTGTTTTGTCTGAAAGTCAAAAAAAAAGTACATTTGCTGCACACTTGCCAACACTTTCCTTAAAGCGGAACTATGCAGGATTTTGACCCTAATTTAAAAGCTTTCGGGGTCATCGTGATGGCTGTCTCCACTTCCCCTTCTGCCTGCACAAAACGATAAAGGATCAGGATAAAGCAGGGGTTGGATATTTACAGTTTTGTCGTTAAAATATGTACTCTGAAACTGTAGGGGGAGCTTCGTAGAGAAAAAAGTGACCAGACTTGCAAAGGTCCACTTTGAATAAAAAAATAAGTGCCTTTATGCAATAAGCTGCACAACTGGTACATCCAAATTAAAGTGAAGATGCACAGCGCAAAAAAATGGCTCATCCGATCCCAGACAGAGGTCATGGCTTGAGTATTGTTGGCTATGTTCTACGGCATTGTTTCCTCATTGGAAGCCATTTTGAGGCATGTTGCAGTGTTGTGTGTTGAACATGTCTGCGTCCGCACACCGCTCTCCCGTATTCACGCGGCTTTGATCACAGGTGGCTGGAAAGCTGGTCTGTCACGAACGCTGCCCGTCCGAGCTCAAACATCGGAACAGAGCCTGATTCAAAGCTGAGGCAGGTGAAACTCAGAGAGAGAATAATTGGCCCTCAGTTTGCAATGATATTAATGATACAATTAGAGAAGGCCTTTGGTTTCCTCTGTGGCAGAAACAGGTAGTGATAGGTGATACCCGGGGACTTCACTAGTGTCAGTCGGAGCCCTCTGATGCCGCGCTGATCACGAGAGGTGGGAGGCTGGCATACACTTGCTCCGGCGCCTTTGAGTGCTGACCTTGGTTGGAGGCTCCCTCGCGATGAGAGAAGAGATGGAATACATGTTTGAAAGATCAAAACGGTCTGGGCTCACCTGTCTCCGCAAATACTGGTGCATGGTTCTCACAGCCCGCGTTCGTTACAGAGGATGATCAGCACTGATTCAGGGTCAGAGCTCTGACACACAGCTGTGGAAAAAAACGTCACACAGTTTAGTAGCGCTCCTATCTACAGTGATGTGCACAGGTAGACGCCATTGTAATGGCATATTTGGTTGAGAATCCTGATGAAAATAAAAAAAAAACGGATACATTTTCACTCTGCACTTTTCTACAATATATGCCTCAATTACTAAAAAGACACAATGTCATATTAGAGTACACACCTATGCCAAATTGGGATGGGCATGAGTATTTGATTACTCACTTGATTAAAAAGGTTAATCAGTTTCTGTGACTATTCATAATATATTAGATATTTTTATTGCATTCATATAAACAAATCTTTCTGACTTTAGTGTGTTTGCATTTGCATGCACATGACATTTAAGAGGTTTCTTGAATGCATCCTACAGAAGTGATGAAATTTACTAGGGCATTTGAATGCATCTCGGTAGCTCAATCCACGGTGAACACTGCATTACGTTCGCTAGCTCTCATGCTCTGGTGTGTGGAATATTTGATGAATAATACCATTTTTGCTAGGAATGCCCTCCCCTTAATGCATGGACTGAAGAATGCTACACATCATTATCTAGCTTTTCTCTCTCCATTGCAATTTTCTCTCTATAAATCATCAACAATTATGTATGATACTTTATATTACTTTAAAATCAAAAATATAGTATGTAACATGTAGATGTAATATCTACATTCAAATATGTAAAAACAATTGTATGTACATAATATGTCCACCACTCTTTATATGCATCGGAATTTCCATTCAACGCAAAGGACTGTTTCGTTTTTGTCACCTCTATATTACATAATCCGCTTTACAGTCTCTGATAGAACTTCCTTTCAAACATTGAGAAAGGAAATATTCAGTACAGTTATGACACATTTCCATTACACAGTTCTAGCACTACTCGACTCTACTCGACAGGACGTTGGTATCAGTGGAGTGGAGCTGAGTTGTGCTAGAACTGTACAGTGGACAAATGTGCCTGTGTTAGTCACTAATGGATCACAACTACCTGTGCTGTGTGTTCTGCTGTTATAATTGAGAGAACCCTTACAGACGAAATTCCATACTCTGTTTTTAAAGGTCCAGTTTGTGTTTATATTGTTTTTTTTGGCAGAAATATGACCCGTAAGTATGATACATGTTTTTGGGCAGACACTGTGATGAAACTCTTATTTGTGTCGTGTATTAAAAACAACTTTCTAGGTAAGGTCTCATGTGGAACATGATTTTGCTTGATATCCATTTATTGCATTGATCTGATGCCTCTCTGTGTAGCTGTAACACTTTGTGGTTGTGCAAGACGTTGGCTCAGAAGAGCATTACATCTCTGGTGATGTATCTTTGTAAGGTTTCAGCGTTAAAGCTGCAGTAAGTAGACGGGGTCGCTCGAAAAATAGTTGATTGTCAGGTTGTTAAGTACTTATGTAGGCAATCAAGGCAGTCTCTCTGAAATTGCTGAAACTTTCCTCATATCGATATGTTGTTGTTTTCAGAGGATGATGATGATTTTCAAATGTGCACCTTATATAAAAACATGGTAGTCTTTTTCAGACTCCTTTTAAAAACCTTGAGATTTGCAATGTGACCAGCACCCATGATTAAGACTATTTTATTAGATTTTTTCCCCATAGACTTCCATTTATTGTTACTTCCCGTTTTGTCTGGACATGCAAACTTGAAATCTATGTGATCTATGATTGTAACAGCGTATTACACCATGAGTCTTTACCAAACTACCACAGGAATAAACAGTGAAGCTGTACAATCTGACCAGAAAGTTGCAACACAGCATCTCAGGTGAGCCTGGTTTGGGTTCAAACTTCGCTTGAGTGTCCTCCAGCAATCATCTGAAATTCAGACTAAAGGAAGTTGATGCATTTATTTATTCAGCCGTGTTTACTTGGAATTCGTTTTTTTTCCTCCAGGACATGTAGGCGCAGCATCTGTGTGCCTCCTCAGCACACCTGGGGGGGGGGGGGTGATCTGAGGCTCCTGTTTCAAGCCCCTGCCCTTGTTCTCATCAGTAGCTTGTGTGGGACCACTGCTGCGAGGGACTTCACAATATCTTCCCGTGGCAACTGAGAGGCTTTCTTATCTATATTGGATGATACGGTCACGCGCCATGAAAGACGTGTGCAGCCCAGATGTGTGTCAGGTGTGGAGGCCAGAGAGGTTGCAGGATTCAAGGGAACGAGAGGAGAGTGGACCAGAAATAGTCATCTATTTCTATCCGAAAAGAAAAACCTCTCCCCCCGTAACACTTTTCCCTAAATCTGCTCTCCAAATCAAACTCCTGACTGAGCTGATTTGAATTAAACCACCTCCAACATCCTTCTAAAGAGAATAATCTACATTCAGCTCAAGCTCCGGGTCAATAGCACAATAGCTGTGAAGTGCGAGGAGAACCACTGAGACAGAGGGAAACGGCTCGGTAATATAAATCTGGAGAAATCTCTGTCAAAGCAGCACGGTCAGAATAATTGTTTGCAATGGGAAATCTCGGCGGAGTCCTCAGAGCTCAATCTGAGGCGTTTGAAGTGAGCGCTGACATTGGGGGAACTCAAGGGCGGGGAGGGAACGAGGGGGCCCTCTCAAACGAAGAGAGAGCCGCCCGCCCGCGCACGCACGCACGCTCGCGCTCACCTCTGAAATTATAAAGCGGCGCTTTCAAGAAGCCGTCAAAGTTTGCGGGAGTAAACTGAGGTGTGGGTGGAGGGGAGGGCGGGAGGGAGGGAGGGAGGGGGTCCTTTAAGTGAGGGAGGGCTTGAGTATCTGCACTCGAGGAGATCATTAAAAATGAAAGGGGGTTGTGTTTGTGAGGCGGTCTGAAGCCGAGGACCTTGTCGTTCGTGCTCTTCAATGGAGGCGGAACAAAAAAAAAAACAGAGCTTGAAGAGGAAAACAGTCCTCTATTATAAAACACAAGGAAAAAAAAGGGTCATTCTGGAAATCATTACCCTCAAACTTAAAATTGAATTTCTTATATTTTTTTTCCTTCAGTTTTAATATCAGTGTATGTTTCCAAACATGATTTAAAAAACAAACAATACAATTAATTACACATACTGAATATATTCCGCAGTCTAAGAAGGAACAGGAAGATGCAATAAACCTTCACAATTCAAATTCAATACAACCACAACCATCAACTTAGCATAAACATGACTCTATAGTTCATTCTGTCATTATTAAAACATTTCCTTACCTTGAATACTTGAGCCACATTTTAAATATTTGTCATGAGATTCAGATGACTTCATTGTCTGTGAAAAACACTGCAAATGAAAGTAAATTAAAGTGGGATTTGCCTGAAAATACAGGGAATAATAAGAGAGAAAAGATGGAATAAAGGGGTTTTTGCAGCTGTTCACTTAAAGGTTCAGTGTGTAAAATTGGCACAAATTGAAGACGAAATACTTCATATCATACTTAATTTGTAAAATTGTGATTCACTTTCCAGTATGAGCTAATATTTGTTACACATGCAGTGTTTCGGTGACAAAAGTTGCAGACTGGTGCTTTAGTTTTTCAGGTAAGTCCATTTCTATAGCTATAAATAATATTTTTCAATCACCTACACACACACACGTGCACCTCAGCATGTCACCGTTCATGTGTGATGGTGATTGCGTTGTTGTTTTCAGGAGTCTGCTCTGGATTCATGTGCATGCTGAGAGAAACAGTGGGGAGGCTGGTTAGGAGAGCGCTGGCCTTTAGCGACTGAAGCTGTTCCTTTACACGCTCTCTCTTTACAAGTCAAGTCTGTATCGGTTATTTGTCATTTCCAACACTGGATACATCTTTATTGACCACTCTATGACACGTGCGGTAGAATATTTTATTGCCAATAACGAAAAGAAAAAACAGTTGTCTTTGAATTTCACTAATATAACACAAGACGCTCTTACAACGTAAGTTTCCTTCTTGTCAGACTTCTCTCAATCTGGAAACACTGAACTACAGATACTTTCAAACAGCTGACCCTCCTCCCTCCATCTACATCATCATCATTTAAAAAGGGTCTATTTCAGTCTATTTTGTTATGCTGTTATTTTAAACCATGACGATATGTCGATAAAGGTTCTTTTATTTAGGGAAGGTAAAGCAGCAAACGCATTGTTATCGCACACGGCCGTCTGTACCTCATATTACACTTGAAAAAACTCTCCCTTTAATGAAATTCAAACAAGCTTAACCAGGTGAGATATTCAGCCTCAGTTTCAAACACAAACTGGAAAAAAATAAAAATAAAAGTTGGTTTGAGGCTGAATTTCCTTCAGCTCCCTCTTTCCTTCCAAGTGTGTTGGATAACCTGTGTGGCCTTCAGTTAGCATTAAGACTCAATAGACGTTTAGTTTGTCCATAGTGGGCTAAATACAATACATAAAGTCAAACAATTTTTTTTAGTTTTCCTTGTGTCTTGTTTCCTGTTTTATTTTGTAGCTTTTCCTGGTGTGTGTAACTTCCTGTGTCGTGATTTGTCAGTCCTTCCTGTTCAAGTATCAGTTCTTATGTTTATGCTCCTATAATGTTGTAGGTAATTTGGCAATTTCCTGTTTTTACTTCACACTGTCTTCTCCTGCCTTGGATCATGTTTGCCTTCTGTGTTGAGTTTGTTTAATTTAAGACTCTTTTTGTTCATTATGCAATTTTTTTTTATTTTTTTTTATTTTGCAACCCTGACAGAATGAGATTAGAAGACCCATTTCAGACTCACAGCTGGATTGTGATGTGTTCAGCTTGATGTAAAGACTTAAGCAGAGATTAGTCTGCTAGCATCTTTTAGTGTACAATGTTCTTTTAAACGTAATGAATAAAAATGGATTTTCTTTTTCCTTGTGACACCAGCAGCTGTGAGACTGTTCTTCATATATACAATATTCAGAAATGAATCAGCACTAATGCACCATACACTTTTTATTATGTGATCATTTTAAATTGTGTTAATGCATTTGCAATGATTAGGCCGAAGATGTTTTTATTATTATTATTATTTTTAAATGTTAATGAAGAGGAATTATAGGCACATTACCTATAAATCCTCTTCACTACTTGGTTTTTATAATACTCCCACACAGCACATAAGAAGCCCAAAATGTCCCTTTTATAACAACCGTTAGGCTACAAATTCATCCATTTAATGGTGTTTTGATAATTATATTTTTTTACTATTCAACACCACAATGACCCTTTATCCTCTCTTTTGGCATACATGATTATTTCACTGGTTTCCCTCTACATCGCAGTTTTCTATGGAGCCCTGAAAGGGACATTTACGGTGGCCCTGAGAGGTCAGGGTGCTGCAAATATCACAACACAACGGAAGTGTGTTTGTCATAGCACCTGGATATCACAAATTCTTCATTTATTATCTTATTTTGAAAAACCGGATGTCCTAAACCTGCCCGTCCACTCGTTCTTGATTGTTTCAATGCATTTACCACGGCTTGACCACAGTTGTTTACTGTAGAGAGATTCCCCGAGAGGGGTCTAGCTGCAGACCTGCACTGTCAGGACCCTTCGTTGCAGACCTGCACTGTGAGGTCTCCTGCACTGTCAGGACCGGAAGTTGATTCGAAGCCTTTCAAAATAAAAGCAAGCATACCGGAAGCATATATTCAAAATAAAAGTGAGCATACTTGAAGCACGTATTTTTCGTTCCCCATGTGAAGTGTGAAGACGACGAGGTGAGTAACAGTCAAGTGACAACAACTTTGCGTCATACGAAGAAACAGAAACAGTCTTTATTCACTAGAACGTTATGTTGCGCACTATTGTCCTGTAAAGTTATATTAATTTGAAAGAAATTTTTGGGTTTTGGACTTTTGGGTAGTTTTCAGCGTTGTTATCGTATGATAGTGCTCACTTAAATGTGCCATTTTCCTACTCAAAGACCAAGAAAACTGAGTTATATCATATAATTTTTATATAATTTTGTTTTACTTATTACGACATCAACACTTGTTTGCAGCCAGAGTGCCTCAGATTTTGAACATGAACAGCACCCAAACTGAGGAGGCTGCACAGGAAATGGGAAAGCTGTTTGACACCATGGATCTGAATGAGGAAGAGAAAGAATTAATTCTTGAGCCTTTTAAATTTATTTTTTACCAGATTGAAGATATGTGGCTCTTCTGTAAAGAGATTATGGACAAATGAGGGTACTTGGCGTACTGTGAGTACAAAGAGTAGAAAGAAAAAAAAAAAAGTTAAAATTGTGGAAAAAGTTGTTGTTGTTGTTGTTGTTGTTAAAACACTAATAATTACAATCATTAAAAAAAACTGCTTAGGAGATATTGATTACCTGGGTCATGTAACTAGGTATTCAGTAATTCAACAGCACAAGGTAAGAACATAGCACAAACAATATTAAGCAATTATTAAATGAATTATGAGGTGTTATAATTGCAAACAAACATAAGATATGCCTATATAAAAAAAAATAAGTAAATCAATATGTAAATGGATCCAGCAGTGCAGGGGGCTAAATTTTCAATGATAAATAATGGTATAGAAGCAAAGTCAGCAATAGTGTAGATGCATTATGCCATCACACATTAAGGTGTATTTACAGAGATGTATTGTTTCAATATGAATTTGTAGTGCAGACTAAACTAACAGCTGTCCTTTTTGTGAATTATATTAAATTAAAATACTGGCGTAAAATAATGCATTTTTGAGTAGGCTAATTATGTTTATAGGGGATCATAACAATAGCTGTACATCTAGTTTGCACTGATTATCTGTAGAATAACCCTAGAAGTGGTCATAACGTTTTGTATTTTCTTTTTTTTATATATACTGTAATATTTTGTTCGTTTTTTATCTTGACATTTTCCTGAGTTTTTTCACCTTATACAGTTGAACTGGAAAGATATACAGTTTTTTGAAAATCTCTTTCATTAAACACATGGATACACATAAACATATTTACATTGTAAACATAAAATAAAGATCCAAGAAACATTGGGAACGAAAAATACGTGCTTCCGGTATGGTCGCTTTTATTTTGAAAGGCTTCGAATCAACTTCCGGTCCTGACAGTGCAGGAGACCTCACAGTGCAGGTCTGCAACGAAGGGTCCTGACAGTGCAGGTCTGCAGCTAGACTGTCTTGGATTCCCCTGCCTGCAGGTGTGGAGACGGCTGTGCATCACTTTCAAGTGTCCCCGGGAAGCACTAATGTGTTGTGTTCTGATATTTGCAGTGCGTTTTCTTAATGTGTTGTGTTGTGATATGTGCAGCACGTTTTTCTTAGTGTGTTGTGTTGTGATATTTGCAGTGCGTTTTTGTTAATGTGTTGTGTTGTGATATTTGCAGCGCGTTTTTCTTAATGTGTTGTGTTGTGATATTTGCAGCACGTTTTTCTTAGTGTGTTGTGATATTTGCAGCGTGTTTTTCTTAATAAGTTGTGTTGTGGCATTTGCAGCACGTTTTTCTTAGTGTGTTGTGTTGTGATATTTGCAGCGTGTTTTTCTTAATGTGTTGTGTTGTGATATTTGCAGTGCGTTTTTCTTCATGTGTTGTGTTGTGATATTTGGAGTGTGTTTTTCTTAATGTGTTGTGATATTTGCAGCGCATTTTTGTTAATATGTTGTGTTGTAATACTTGCAGTGCGTTTTTCTTTATGTGTTGTGTTGTGATATTTGCAGTGTGTTTTTCTTAATGTGTTGTGTTGTGATATTTGGAGTGTGTTTTTCTTAATGTGTTATGATATTTGCAGCACGTTTTTTTTTAATGTGTTGTGTTGTGATATTTGCAGCGCGTTTTTGTTAATATGTTGTGTTGTAATATTTGCAGTGCGTTTTTCTTTATGTGTTGTGTTGTGATATTTGCAGTGTGTTTTTCTTAATGTGTTGTGTTGTGATATTTGGAGTGTGTTTTTCTTAATGTGTTGTGATATTTGCAGCACGTTTTTGTTAATGTGTTGTGTTGTGATATTTGCAGTGCGTTTTTGTTAATGTGTTGTGTTGTGATATTTGCAGCATGTTTTTCTTAGTGTGTTGTGTTGTGATATTTGCAGCGTGTTTTTCTTAGTGTGTTGTGATATTTGCAGCGTGTTTTTCTTAGTGTGTTGTGTTGTGATATTTGCAGCGTGTTTTTCTTAGTGTGATTTGATATTTGCAGCATGTTTTTCTTAGTGTGTTGTGTTGTGATATTTGCAGCGTGTTTTTCTTAGTGTGTTGTGATATTTGCAGCGTGTTTTTCTTAGTGTGTTGTGTTGTGATATTTGCAGCGTGTTTTTCTTAGTGTGTTGTGATATTTGCAGCGTGTTTTTCTTAGTGTGTTGTGTTGTGATATTTGCATCGCGTTTTTCTTAATGTGTTGTGTTGTGATGTTGCTTAATGTGTTGTGTTGTGATATTTGCAGTGTGTTTTGCTTAATGTATTTGCAGGGCCAAGTCCAAGTACTTCAGTTGAGCAGTCGTAAATGTACATTAGCTATTGTTAGCAATACCAGTCAATAACAACACTCTACACCTTAGCAACATGTCTATGGTTAAAGTACTATATGTACGACTGATATAACAGAAGTGCTAATAATGGTAAAAGTAGCAGTGTTTGTATTGTGACAGCCATCTTGTAATCCTATCTCACGGTTGCTCCAAGTTTCCGAGTCGGAAATCTAAATAGCCGAACAAGTAAAGCTGTTAATATTTGAATGCTTTTGTTGCTGTATGGTGATCATAATAAAGCAGCTCATTTTACAAAGAGACAAAGCCAAGGAAGAAAAATTCCGGCCCAAAGGACACTCAAGTCTTTTTCAACACAAAGCTCACAACTTACAATAAAACAAACCCACACTGCCAACTGAATCTGTTGGGGAATGCGAGGGAAACTTTTTTTTGTTTTTTTTTTCAATCAATCACAGCTATATGACAGAATAATCACAGTCTATTTGAAGTCTGTAGCAGGAGTCAGCGAGGGACCTGAGCGAGTAAATAAAACATGCTGCTTCACTGTGCCTTTGCTGCTCCATTGAGCGGCCCCGCTGATCAAAAGGAAATTGGCTTTGATTAATCAATCAATATTCCGCTGGCCTCTGTCCCGTCCATTGATCTATAGACTGTATGGAGGTCGGCGTCGGCCTCGTGAACCATGAGAAATGCTCGCCTGTATCTTCTGCAGTGACCAGCTCACACAAAACTCCACCCTCATTGATTTCCCTTTTATTTCCCTTCTCTGCTGTGTTCTCCTGTTTAAAGATTATTCATAGGGAGCTGTGTGATTTGTTAAGAACCACCAGTGATAAGAAAACTCTGTTGAAGAAACACCGGTCGCATGGGAGTGATGTTATTCTGTTGCCCGATCACCGTACCATTATACTCTGGTACTCCAATGGAAGGGTGCCAAAAATGTTACTGTTGGGGCCAGTTATTTTGGTGCCTTTCGTTTTTGGAATTGCACAGATTTAATGCACTCAATAAATATGGTATTGACTTGTGGATGGAGAGAATGCGGTACAGACATCTGGAGAAGTTTCTCCGTCTCCTTCTTTCCGATTCTTTAAAACCCTGCAGGGGTGATCACCAGGCGGTTTATCTCGCTGAAGCGCTCCGAGGTTCCGTTTCAAAGACGCATCTCGGCGCCACTCTTCGGCGGCGGCGTTGTTCTTCATGTGGTCCCCACTCTTCGGGAAAAAAAAAAAAAAAAAAAAATGCAAATGAGTGTAATTTCAAATGACAACGAAAGTAAACTTCTTCTCTGAGTTGCCGCGTGCCAGGTTCCCTGTGGGCGACGGGGAGTCGAGAAGAACCCTGCTCTAATTCTGTCATTGTCAAACTTTGACATAAGCGATTGCTGAGTTGCCTTTGTTGAGCGATACAGTGCGTAACAGGGTCCCAATTCCTCCGTGTTAATTTCTTAAAAGAAAGCACAAGACGTGTATTCCGTGAAGAGATGTTTGCCGCTGCTTATGCTAAATATTATAACGTTCCGGCAGTGATATCTTTTGTTTTTGCCTTCTTATCTCCTCTTATCCACAGGAGGCCTTTACCTTTGCCACCAAGCCTCGTAACAGCGTCTCAGAAATAATTTAAGTAGCCCTCATTTAAAAAAACAACACAGAGACAAGCGAGATGAATTCAGATTCAAGATCAAAGTGTGCACGTTCTCTGCAGCTACAGAGCAAAAGGCTGACTTCCTCCGGCTTCCTCTCCGACAGCACGCGCGACACGATGATGTGCTGTTTTGTTAAAAGGATCCTGTCCCGGATTCCCAAGATCTACCCAGAATACATACATGTCTGCATATTCAGCGGCATGTGTGTGTGTATGTGTGTGTGTGAAAGAGCTAATGAAGTATTAAGTTGAATGATGTTTTACTGATGACTGAAGCCACACAGTGAGCACTGATATGTTGCTCCACGACGTCTTTGTCACCGCCAACATACAGCGTGAACAAGTGCCGACCTTGTCTTCTAAAAAAACGTTTCCACACAAGTAAAAAAGTGTTCTTTTTGGAAACTAAATGACATTATTTACAAGTCTCCGTATCAGCGCGATAGTGTTTAAGGTGCTTATGGCACTTTTGGCAGAAATGAGGAACTGTTACCCGTTCCCAGTGTTAGAAACTGCAGGTTTATTTTTCTTTTCTCAGTCTTTGTATATATTTATAAATCAATCAGACAATCAGTAGCGATCTAGCCGAGTGTATCAGCTGTACCTGTACCTGCTTTGTCAGGGTACAACGTGTTTTCAGTGTAGTGAGCAAACCCAGCTCAAAATACGAACTCTGTTTTTTTTGCAGAAAGACCAAAAAAAAATCGATATTATATGTATACTGCCTGGCCAAAAAAGTCACCATTATTTTGTTGAACCATCTTTACCTTTGATTGTGACATTCATTCAATAAGCTTCACAACTTTTATTTCAATCCACCCCCCATTTATGGAGGTTATCAGCAGCACTTTAGAGAGAACAGAAGAAAATAAAGGAGTTTATCTACACAGAAGATTTAAATCAACCATTTTTTATGTTATACAGAAAAGCTATTTAATGATTCATTTCTTATTTTGAAAATAGGGGATGATACACATAGATTAACTTTCACATGTGAATGTGCCAGATTGTAGCTACAGGCTAATTTCCACTTTTAGGCAGTCAATCAATCAATGTGTATATGTGCTTCACATAGAAAGAAATAATAAAAGCACACAATGTGTGTATTCCCACAATAATGGGAATGGAAACAACATACAATAAAACGATAGAATAAGAATCAGTAAAACTACAAAATGCCACCATGCTACTGAATATTATAAGCCTTTTTAATTTAATTTAATTTAATTTAATTTAATTTAATTTAATTTAATTTAATTTAATTTAATTTAATTTAATTTAATTTAATTTAAAATAAATGTTTTAAGTTTAGTTTTTGGTCAGTAACTGAATAGGGTCCAGTATCCGTTGACGATGAGAGATGACACCCTGTTTTTTCGTGCAATGTTAAAATCTCACACTCAATATATGACATAGATAAGACAGAAAATGATAGATAAGATTGACCTAAACTACAATAAAAAGTTGATATCAAGTGCCGTAGTCCCTTTCAGTTCTACATTCATGAGAAAATTGCACATGGTGGTTAAATGTGCTCACAGACCTGGTTAGTTCTCATCCAGTTTTCGAGATGTGGTTCGAATGTAAAGCTGAAGCATTTATTGTAACTGATGTGCACTGCATAGTAACAACACCGCTACTGTGGGATTGTGTGTGTGTGTGTGTGTGTGTGTGTGAGAGACCAACATAAACATGGATGGTGTAACTTTCCTACCACTATTACACCGTTTAAACCAAAACCATGTCTATTTAAGCCTTTAATTCACGTGACCCTTTGAGGAATATACACACTACGTGGATTTATGAAGTCGTGCTGTTACCGACAGAAAAGTTTCTCCAACTTTTCAGTTTCTGGTTTTCCTTTTTTTTTTTTCTTTTTTTCTTCCCCTCCCTCCCTCCCTCCCTCCCTCCACTTCCCCTGTCTCATAAATCTGTGGGAGAAATTTCACAGAGAAGAAGTTCTTTAATTTCATCACCACTCCTGACTGACAAGCATCATTATGGATAAAATTATCTTGGTAATTATCCTGCCCAGAGGAGATTTATATCCCTTTGTGAGGGGCTGAGAGGGGAAGATGTGGAGCTGCTGTGGTTACATGCTCCTCTGTGGTGTGTGCAAGGAAAAGGGCCTTTGTTAAAATAGCGCCCTAATGAGGTGCCGCCGCCGCACGGAAGCACTCGCCACCCGGTGTGCGCGCCGCTTTTGTTAAATTCTCTCCGTTTGTGAAGGAAAACCTGGCTACATGGTGTCCACGTTAATGTTAGGTAGCTTTTTTATCAGCGGGGATGAAATTTTAAGGGTGAAACCGTCTTCTCAGGTCACTGGAAACATATATTTATTCTCGTTCTGAAGCTGTGATCTCACCCCGGCTTTTCATCTCGATGATTCTTGTCTCAATATTGAGACGAGTGTTTGGAAAAAAGAAGAGAAAGCCTGTGGGAAAAATGCACGGCGAAAAACTTCTATATCATCTCCACTCTGCATATCACATGTTTATTATAGTGCCTTTAAAAACAGTGCACTGCGAAACTAGCTGATTAAAAAACAACTTTTTTTGCTCATGTTCATTTTGTACCAAAGTTAGATTCTTCTTGTTTCACAGCAGCTCTATTTGTTTTTTTGGGGTGGATTTGATTTTTCAGAGAAAGTACGAGGCAATATCTTGAGAATAAGGAACATCTCTGTACTACAAACACATCGACAAGTGTAATAATAACATCTTGCCGCTTTCATTCGTCTCGTTTGAGGAAACTAGATTGTAGAACTTAATTATGTCTTCTTCTTCTTCTTTCTTTTTTCTTTTTTTCATTAGAAGGTTCAGAACTGAAGTATCAAAGTGGCAGCCATGATAAGAGCTGCTCAAGTAGAGGAAAGGTTCTTCGCTGCCTCCTATCTTATCTCCTTTAGCATAGACTCAGACTGTCATTAAGCAAAACCAGGAGATAGTCCTGCCCACACACATTCATACGGACTGAAGGTTTGACATTGTTTTACTATATAAGCCTCATTAAAGGAAATAGAATGTGCTGCAAACATTTGTATAGATAATTTTTACGCTTTTACATGTTGTTGTAAACCACACACAGTGTCTATCTTCTGGACACACTGTGGTGTTACGTTCTTCTTTTTTTGATCTTTTATGGAAAATTGGCATCAATAATACGGCATTATTGCACTTTAAAGGTCCACTGTGTAAAGTTTTCCGAGAAATTATTTTTAATTGATCAGAAACTGAAGATAGAATAATAATAATTGGATTGTATGAAATGTTGTTTTTCCATTATCCCAGAATGAGCCTCTTATATTTATATCAGGAGCCAGGTCCTCTCTGTGGCAGCCATTTTGGACCACCGTGTTTTTACAGTCGCCCACAGTGGACACACTAAACATCTTTAGAGCGATGACGCTAACTGAAGGTCACATAGGTTCTCCAATACACTTGGCAGGTACATATGAGGGGAGGGATATTCAGCTGCAACAACATACAATGTTACACACTGCACCTTTTACCTTACGCTCAAACCTCCAGTGCAAAACTGAGGGGCAGCCTGTGGCCAAGTGGAAAGGGAACTTGGCTTGTAACCGGAAGGTCGCTGGTTCACCACGTCCCCACCACGTCGAAAAGGGGTTGGGTACCCCGGAGCAAGGTACCCAACCCCCATTGCTCCCTGGGCGCTACTCAGTGTGGCAGCCCACTGCTCCTCATTCTAGGATGGGTCAAAATGCAGAGAATAATTTCCCTAAGGGGATTAATAAAGTATCTAAAATTAAAAAAATTAATTTATGTCATTCTGGGATTACCAAAACATTAGTGGTAGTATCTCTACATGACATAAAGTCTGCATTTCCGCACCTCTCTGCTATCCAGTTGCGATAAATTATTTATCCCGTCAAAGTGCTGAACATCCCATGTTTTCAGTAGAATCCACTTTTGAAACAATTTGTGGGAACTTCTATAGCATGTGCAGCAACAATGATAATGGAACACTTTCCCAAAATGTAAACATTTAAACATTTTGTTCTGCACAGAACATACACATGTCACATTCCCCATGGTTTGCAGGACAGTAAACTATGTAAACTGTGTTTCTCTAGCTACTAAATCTGCAGAGTGAGAACTCTGCTGTGAGTCATCAGGTCATCAGTATCCGCAACAGTTCTTCGGATGAATGGATCGCTCGCCGTGAATGCTGTCCGACACACATTAGCATTTGGTACATTCTGACCACACCGGGGAAGTGTGCTAATCAGCTCTGAGGCGAGATCACTTGGGGGAATTCATCCATAGGCCTGTCCCGCTCACTCACAAAAGCAGACACATGCTCCCAGCATGCAGCAGCAGCAGAGCTATTAATGCTAAGTAAGATCTTATTATTCACCGAGGGCCCAAAGTGAAGTGGAGATAAGGAGGGCCTGATGACACATCCAGAATCACTTAGAGCCTAAAGCAGAGGTGATTTAGATTCTCTCTCCATTTCTGCACATCAACCTCCTTTAAGAAGGCAATGCTGCTGAGAACAGGAAGCTTCCTCTCATCAGCTTGCGTTCCCCACACTGTACAGACGGGTGACAAATTAAAGACAAAACCCGAATATCTGAGCAAAAGAGTGAAATGAATAAAGGTGCCTCCACGCTGACGCCCTGCATGGTACAATTAAGTATTTAACCTCTAATCGTGCTCTGTGGCAAAGTGCAGAGCGTGTGCACTTTGATTCTGACGTTGTATCGAGGTTAGTGATGTGCCGTTCGTGAACGATTCGTTAAAAGTGAACTAATCTTTCGTATGACTCGGGAGCAATGAGTCGTCTCAGTGAGTGATTCGTTCATTTGTATGCAGTACCTTCCTTCGCCACGTGGCAGGCAGCTGCATAAGTTCAGTCAGCAGGACAGGAAACAGAAAGGATTAGTTCAGGACTCACTCAACCGAGTGGTTCGTTCGTTCATTTTCATGCAGTACCTTCCTTCGCCACACGGTGGCAGGCAGCTGCATAAGCTCAGCAGGACAGGAAACAGAAATGATTATTTCAGGATTCACTCAACCGAGTGGTTCGTTCGTTCATTTGCATGCAGTACCTTCCTTCGCCACATGGCAGGCAGCGTCATAAGTTCAGTCAGCAGGACAGGAAACAGAAATGATTAGTTCAGGACTCACTCAACCGAGTGGTTCGTTCATTCGTTCATTTGCATGCAGTACCTTCCTTCGCCACGTGGCAGGCAGCTGCATAAGTTCAGTCAGCAGGACAGGAAACAGAAATGATTAGTTCAGGACTCACTCAACCGAGTGGTTCGTTCATTCGTTCATTTTCATGCAGTACCTTCCTTCGCCACACGGTGGCAGGCAGCTGCATAAGCTCAGGAGGAAAGGAAACAGAAATGATTAGTTCAGGATTCTCTCAACGGAGCGTCCGTCCTCAGGTCACGTGACAGCTACCTAGTCACCGTCGGGCTGTTAAACAACAACGGCAGGGAGGATACAGGACACAAGTCACTTTATTGTGGTGTGTATTTGCTTTCCTAGGGTTTCATATGGGTTGAATAGCTTGTGGCATTTTGTTTATTGTACTTTGTCAGCTGAAGCAAACCATGTTGCATTCAGTGTTAAGTGTTTGAGAACCGCGGTCCCACAAGAGGGCTACAGCGCCACCCGCTGTAAAAATGAACAAAATGAACGAAATGACTCAAAAAAAGATTCGTTCAATTTACTGTCCGAGAGTAAAAGATCTGAGTCAGTAAAAAGAGTCGAACTTCCAATAACTAATTGAGGCGGAACGTGAAAAAAAATGATCGACTCTAAAAGAGGCTCAACTGGATTGTTTTTTAGTCAGAGCTGTGACAAAAAGACTTCAGGTGATGTCAGCCCTTCAGACGTTGTGCTCATCGTGGCTCATTTGATGACACATTTGGTCCATTGATAACTGCATAACAACAACTTACAATTGCAAAACTCATTGACTCCGTAGCTCCAGTACTTTTTCTTCTCGATCTCTGCCATCTTTCCTCCATTTTATTTGGCAAAGTGGTGAATCGATGCAAAAGCTTCACGTGACATACGTCTGAATGGTGCAGAAGATTTGCATATTCTCTCAGGTTTGCACAATAAATGAGGACCATGGAGGAGCAAAAAAGTCGTTTCAGTGTAGCGGTTCAGTTTGGTACCGTACGGTATATATATTTTGCATTTCCATTAGGAATAGTACCAAAATAACCAGGGCCTACAATTCCATTTTTGGTGCTAGATGTCTAATTGAAACAAACAGCCACAAACCCAGGAAAAAAAAGCTGCTGGATATCCTCCATACGTATCTCTAGGACAGCCCACACCCTGCCTACCAAGTAAAGGTACTATTGTCAGTTGAAACACAAGCCTGACTCAGGGTTTAACCATTCCTAACTATCGGAACCGATAAAGTCTTCCTGCTTTTTTGCAGACTATGTGGTGTGGTTGGTAGTTCAGAAGACGTCCAGAAGTTTCCCACTGACTGTAAAGCAGGGGGTTGTGGGCACCTACAAATCCAAGGCCATTGGTCTCTGCTGGAAAAAGGTTTGTTTCCTTGACGATGGCATTGACAGGTAGATCGGTGTAACGTCAGCAGTATTGTAGGGATTGTGTTAGACTATTGTCGTGGAGAGAAAGCTTAACCAGAAGAGTTTGGTTTACTAGTCTATCAATGCCTTTCTGCAATTGACAATATGCACTTCCTGGTTTTCCATAAGCCAGCTCAACAATTTCCGGTAAGTTCTATAGTCTGTGTCTGTTACCAAGAGTGTTTAGTGACAAATGATATAATTTAGCGCAGGCTGTGCAACACTTTTCATTTTAGGCCATGTTGAATCCCTCTGGGCTAACTACTAGGACAACGTAAACATTGTTTTGATCAATATGGGAAGTTTTAATTGCTGGCCAAGTCGAGAAAGGAAATGGGGCATCCGGTGTAAAATCTCTACGAAATCAAATATGCGGATCATCCGCTGTGGTGACCCTTGAGAGGGAGAGGTTTCAATCACTAATGTGGCCTTAAAAAGTCCAAGTTTCCCCCTTTCCCTTCCAACGGACTGGAATTAAAGGTGCTGGCTTATTTTTTTTAGCAGAAGTTGTGACATTCATGCATATAGTCAATCACAGAGCAACACATAAGGTGTAGGCTACGATGCAAACAAGTGACCCTAGACCAGGCTTTGGAAAGAGCCGGTTAAGGAAGCTGAAGCATCAGATCTCATTGTCTCCTTGGCGTCTCTCCCACTGGGGATTTTTTTGGCACATCCAACTAGTGCGGCGCTAGACCCAGAACACACTGGAGAGATGACACATCTCATTTGGCCTGGGGAACACCTCAGGGTGCCTCTGGGGGAACTGTACATTTGTTGCCGGGGAGAGTGACGTCTGGGCTACCTATTACTGCTGCAACCCAACTGCGGCAAAATTATGGAAGTTCATTATGAAATCAAACTGTAAGTGAGCTCATTTGAAATGGCATTAATGATCTCTCGTTTGGCAGCAGTGGATATTCCGGGAAAATATATTTAATACAATGTCAGTGAACATTTCGCAGATTTGTTCATTTGGGGAAGTTGCTCGAACTCGACAGCAGACCTGCAACATTTTTAGTTGAAAGGGTTGTTTGTCCATTTCAACCCTTTTTTTTCTGCTATGGAATGTAAAGAACTTTGCAGCCAGCAGAGGAAATAAGGGGCCCTTTGACCTCGACCTTCAAGCCCACCTGAATCTTTAACAGTGATAGTGACTCAAATGCTGCCATATGTACTAACCTGCTTGATTATCCACCTCTAGAGTCTGAGAGGTGGATAATTTGCTGAAAAAGGTGCATGGGAAAGGAGGTGCTGAGTTGCTATCCGTGGCTGGTGGAAAGACAAAGCCTAACGGCCTGAGCCTAATGAGCAGCTGTGTGGCCCTCATTAAGAGTGTAGTGCAACCACTGATCCTTAATGAGCTTCTTCATTAAGAGCCATTTGGAAGGGAAAAGTGTGTTGACAGCCAGACTCAGCAGCACCTGGAGCACCAGGGCACCCCAGCTTCCCCCCCCCCCCCCCCCATCGTCCTCAGGGAAAGCCATTACAAATATAGTTAGTCACTGAGTGACATGGTTGATGTCAGGACACAGTAGTTTGGATCAACAGTAGTAGACCCTGATTCTGGAGAATTATGGAGTTTGGGTGTCACATCAAATATCAGCTGTTCATTATCAGATCACAGACCCTGATAAATGCTTATTTATTGGCTCCAAAGAGCTGATTATCTTGAATGAATGTCTTGGCTTTGGGTTTTCAGCGGAGCTTAAATCAAATTGACTTGCGTCAACGTTCCGGCGTACACACCAGCATGGCCAGCATTCATTATCAATTCATGATAAACAAACATTTGACAGCAATGAATTATTAATTGCAAGTGTCTGACAGTTACTGTGGCAGGAAGGTGACTGTGGTAGTTACCTTTCTGCCAGTAGCCAGACGACAACAACAACAGGGTACTTTAACTTTAGTTGACAACTTTAGTTGAAAACCTGCACATTAAATCGCACCAAAATCAGTCCAGTGTGCTGAAATGAGTGACCTCTGATGGTGAAACCGCAGAGTGCAACAAACCATGGACTCCCCCGCTCACCCCTTCCTCTCCCAAGCATGTTGGAGAACTCCAGTGGTCTTTGTGTAAAAAAGGCTTCAAACATACTTTCACAACTCTCTCCACCATTTCCTCTTTCCTCTCCATCCGTATGTTCACCACCATTTGCGTAGTAAGCTCTGGCTGTAGAAACATCACTTTAAAGCTGCAGTACGTAACCTTTGGTGATATTTGGTATTATTCTGTCTCTATTTGATATTTGGAAACAGAAACAACGTAACATTTGTCGCTCCAAAAACCTTTTGAATTTGTGACTACCCAATGGTATGGAATTAGATTTATATCAATATTTTCACACAACACTTTTCACCAAGCAACTTTTCACTTTTTAAAGACGCAACAACTATGAATTGAACAAACAAAAATGAACCACAAAATCAAATACGATTTATTCATTCAAAAAGATTGTATTTCATTTGTTTGAAAATACCCTTTTTGTTTGCTATGATTCTTTTGCGTTTGCGCTCCCTCACTTGTTGTTTGAGCTCCATCACTTGTTCTTCGCCCGTGGCTCTTTTTTGCGGTTCTGATCATGGGCGGGCCTTAGGAAGCTGCCTGCTGATTGGCTACTGAGTTTTGGCCCGACTGCTCAATGGACTGGAAGTAGTCATGGGCTTGGACTCGACTGGCTTGGACTGAAACCATGGCACAAAGAACATAGGGAGCGCAAACAACAAGTTCCTATCATTGCAAACAAAAAGTGTATTTTTAAACAAATAAAATATAATTTTTGAATGATTAAATCTTATTTGCGATTTGCATATTTTGATTTTCTGGACCTTTTTTTTGTGTTTGCTTCTTAAAAAGTGTTCTTTGAAAATACTGACACAAATCTGATTCCATATAATGGTCTCAAACTTAAAGATATCCTCACCAGAAGCCCACACATTCCTTTACTCTGATATTCTTACTAAGGCCATTTTGAGCATTTTATTCATTAAACCAGTCATTTACGAAAATTACCATTTCATGCACATACTCCCATATCCCATGAGGCTGAGCTAAGCCTCTGGGGAGTGTTTGCAGGCTATTAAGAAGCTTATTTAGTTTCCAGTGCTGTTACAAAAAAATGTTGGCCATTGAAAGAGCACTCCTTACTTAAACATCAGGTGGGAAGTTGGATATTACAGATATTATTCGAGTCTGTGCAGGCATCATTGAGGGAGTCGCATATGATCTGAAGCCAAGAACAACGTTCCCACAGTTGTCGTTCTGCCCTGTGGTGTTTTTATGTCACCTGTACATGAATTATGATGTTGCTTATGCTTTAGAAAGAAAATGGGTCAGAAGAGGAAGAAAACAACAACACAGTGGATCTCAGTTGTAAAAACGACAGGCGGCTACAAATATTCATGGATAATGGCTATTGACAGTAGATAAATGCACGTCATAATGTGCCAAATATAATGCAGGAATTTGCATTGTTTCCAAAACAAATCAAGATGAAAAAGAAGGTATTATTTAGTTCGCCCAGTTATTGTATTCCTACCAAAGCTGATTAAAATCCCACGTATATTGCAAAGTAATTTGACCCAGAGTGAATGATGAAAAAGAACTGTTCAAACCTGTGTTTAAAATGGATTTTGGACCAGTGGGAAAAGTGTATAAAAATAATCCTTACCCTTATTATTAAAAGCCCGAACCATGAACAAATCCCTGTTGCCAAATCCCACCCATTAGCTCCCTTAGTGCCAATAAATTGTCCAGTTACAACTGTATCATCATGTTCCATTTCAGTGAGAATCAACCAATTACTTTAACCATTATATTGTTGTTTTTCTAGCCAGTTGATATGATTTCTGTATTTTTCAGGTTGAGGCTGGACAAATTGCTTCCAACCCATCATCAATACAACCTTATCTGAGGAGCTCCTCGCTGGTCTGGTTTCGCATTTTCTTGCTGCCCTTGGGCCATGGCCATGTGAATAGGGTCAAATGAAACCTTATTGCGAAAGTTAATCACACGGTTTATCCCACAGGTTGCTGCAAAAAAAAAAAAATGCACTCACTTATCAATTCCTCAGTCAGGGCGAGTGGGGGGGGGGGGGGTTCACCTTCCAAACTCTGATTATATGCTGCTAAATTTATTGCACCCCACTGTGCCTATGTAATTCCACGTGCTCAGCATTCTGCTGCCATTGATTGGCTGCATGTGACAGTGCCGCGAGTAATGTGGACACCACCTTTGATCAATAAAAAAATGTATGTGTCTCGAACCTAGGAGGCATTCTGTAATGAAATCAATAGCTGTGCTTGGCTTCTGGCATTAAGATCATCGGTCGGGGCTGTTATTTAGTCATTGTTGTCCTACAACCAGCAGCACAACCTGGCTACCATAAGAAATCAATGGCGGCGTATCGCAGCCAGCATCCCAATTACTGGCAGGGCTGGTGAGAAATCAATGCAGCTTTTTTGCCATTACTACTCCTTGTGGGAAATCACACAACATTATTTTACTTGGGGAATCTGCTGCACAAAGGACGGTGCCCGATGCTGCTGCTACGTAAGATCCATTTGAGGCGCTTTGGCTTCCATTTCATGATGTGTGATCATAATGTATTGATCATTGGTCGCCCCCTGACCCCCACCCACAAAAAAAGGGTAAAAAAAAAAAAAAAAAATCAATTTTAACTAGTAGAATTGTTATTGCAGAGAAATTAAATGTTACTGCGGAAAAAGAAAAAATCTTTATTTGTCTGTCTAACTGTCTAACCCACTGCTGGGTTCTAAAACACAAATACATATGTCTGGAAGCCTGAAGACAGTCAAGCCATACAGTATATGTGTGTGTCTGTGAAAGAAAGTGCCTGTAAATGTGTGTAAAATGATGCTCATAACTTAATTTGACTTGACAACAATACTGATCATGAGACTCTTATGAGCTTTAGTCCATAATTGAAGTCCTGGCAGCCAACAGTTTCTGAAGTTGTCTGGGGAAACAATGGGAGCCAGCAGGACCTTAATATACAAAATAAATCTGACCCAAACAATTTATTTGCTAGTTATACATTATGATATTTTATTACATTTTTGTTACATTATGCGTTGTTACATTATCAGCTTGTACTGAGTTTGACGCTCACTTGTACCACTAAAAATAAACCAGGATGTTCAGTAGGAATCAGCAGTGGTTGTGTGAGCAGCAATGAAGCGCGCCCTGGAACAGCTGCCTGACTACATGCCTGCATGTTGAATCACGACTGCTGCTGTTTCCTTTACCGCGCAGCTCCAATTTTCCAAGTTTCCTGGAAGCACAAGTTATGCCACATTCAATAAAAGATATACAGCACATAACTTACCAAAGTACTGTAGAAACACCGGATGACTGCACAGCTTTGTTCTTGTATCCATGTGTTTGTATTTTGGATGGATCTGAAAACACAAAAAGCACAACACCCAGGACAATCAGTGATAATTTAAATGTGTTCACACTGCAATAAAAAGTGTCTTATTTGATTTTTGGTTTTGATTTTTGGTTTATTTTCTTCACCAGCTCTGTAGCCTCTGCCAGATGGTAACAGTTTAAAGGGTTTGTGACTGGAGTGAGAGGGATCAGTGACAATGTTTTTCTGCTGATATATATTGTGAAGCGGCAAGTCCTTCCAGAGGGGGCAGGGGACACCTGGTGATCTTTTCTGCAGACCTTATGACTCAGTTGCCTGGTAGAATGCCACCATCAGCCTCCTCTCCTTTGTCTCTGTGGTGTTGTGTGACCAGGAGAGGTCAGAAACTTGTACTCCTGGGTAAATTAGGTCATAAACCTTAGGGTCTTAGAAACCACAGACCCTTTTTTCGGTAATCCCTCAGAAACTGGAGCTTTAATTAAAAAAAAGTCAGCTCTACTTGAGAGTTCTGGAATGTTCTCTTGCATCATCCTGACACTAGGTAGGCAGACAGTCTACTACAGGAAACAACTGATTACATTACTCCACTCCACAACAATCATCTTCTGAAATTGATGATCTATGATGACTGAATTGGAAATTCCCAAACTAGGTCAAATTCTACTAGCATGCTTCGGTTTGATTTGATGAAGGGCCCCTTATGTCCCGTTTACCAGCCTTGACACTCTGACAGGTGAAAACAAGATTGTTGTGTCATTAAAACACTTGGGTTGAAAAAAAGAAAAAGAAAACACTGAGCACCACAGTTAAGCCTGCATCTTGCAAACATCTGTAATCACTTTTCTGGGATTCATTTTAGATCAAAAAAACATCTTATTTTTTCACAGTCAAGTAATTTGTGCAAGTCATTTCCTTAAGATAAAAATGCTGAGTCATTTATTTATTTCCCTCGGTCCTGTTTGCTTATCCCTCACAAGTATATGGGGTTGTTTTCTGTGTCACAGTGCTTGTCCCACCTCCAGACTCTCTGGGTGAAAGGCAACACGCCTTTTTGTTTTGTTGCGTAACAGAGTCACACTTCCCCTAGTCCCGGAGAGCCAGCGAAGAAGTAAGTAGTCTTTGTTTTCAACTTGTACTGAAGTGAAAACGCCTGTTTATGACCATAGATCACCCTGAGTGATCTACAGTCTGAATAATACAGTTAGTTGTAAGTGGACATTTTTACACAAGACTCTTAGAGGAGTTGCGATGCCTTTTTTCCCCTCAGCTGTTACTTTTGCTTTCCATCTACTTTGACTCTAGGCTCTTAACAAAACCTGTCAACAGGACAGATTTCATTTGAAAACTAGATGTTCATTGTAACTGTGTGAAACTTGACAGCTCTTAACAAGCAGCATGGCAGACCTAATGGAAAATGAGGTACTCCGGGCATTCGCCACCTATGCTGCTATTGTCATTGTGAAGATGATGCTGATGGGGCCCATCACTGCATACTTCCGCGTTACCAGAGGGGTATGTGACAAAATAAGTAATTTATTAATCTAATAATCTAATTTCCTATCAGTTTAGCCCAAGGCTTTATGAACACCGGCTACAGATCCAACATGTTATGCTTTCTGCACTATCACACAATCAAACGGCGCACGTATGTATAGGCTACACCCTAACTGGGACACAACCCAGGCTGTAAAAGAAAATTACAAGGTTGGGGCGGTGATGTAATAGCAACAATAATCATAAGTATGCAGAGGAAGAGATAAACACTGCAGACTTGAAGTCAGTGCATTTTATTTATTTTTTTTATTCCCTGTACTATAGGCTTTTGCTCATGAGGAGGATGTGGCCAGAAAGTCTCCAGAGGAGAAGAAAAAGCTGCTGAGGACCGATCCAGAGGTAGAGCGTGTTCGGAGGTGAGATTATCTGGCTTTTGAAATTTAAGTTTTCGGAAAATAAATGAGATGATATAAAATGATGACTTTCACATGACATTACTCAAGAAAGGAAGACATATGTATCTCTCCTTCCACTGGTTTCTCTTAAATGTTGTTAGATTCTCCTATATCCAATAATCAAAGTTCCCCCTATATCCTCCTATATATAAGTATGTGTTGTTATGTAAATTGTTTTTGTGATTTGGCCTCATGGGACCTCAGATGACTCTCACTGGCAGTTTTTTTTTTTTTTTATCACACTGGAGTTTCCCCACATGTCACAGAGATAAGACTCCTGGATTTTTACTACAGACTTTCAGAACTGAAGAAGCCTCTTAAATGCAAAGATAAACGTCTTTAAGAGAAGTCCAGTTGCTACTGATTCAAAGACCTTTGGATAACACGAGCAGTTGTCTGGGAAAAATGGGAGTTGCCATTTCCTGTAATTTGGAACGTGTAACCAACAAATTTACTGTACCAACCCTTTACCATCAACTGTACCACACAATAAGGCCTATGAACGTTGCACTCATGCACACACCATAGACCAGTATCACTGCCTGTGACAGTGGATGGATGGAAAACTTTTTGTGTGTTGTTGTTGTTGTTGTCCAGGTGTCACCTGAACGACCTGGAGAACATTGTCCCCTTCGTGGTGGTGGGACTTCTCTACGCCCTGACTCGACCCGAGCTTTCGACCGCTCTGCTTCACTTCCGCATCTTCGCCGGGACGAGGATCGTCCACACCATTGCCTATATCTTGGTTCTGCCGCACTTCTGCAGGGGCCTGCCCTATATACTGGGCATGCTGGTCACCTTTTCCATGGTGTACAGGGTGCTCAGCACTGCCCTCATCCTGTAGGACTGACGCCGAAACGGTCGACCGTTGTGAATCTTGTTCAGTTCAGCTATACAACTCATATTTTACATTTTTATACTTGGGCTGGTGGTGGGGCTCCATCAACAGCACAGCAACTTTAATATTGTGACACCATTTAATTAGTGCATGGTAGACGATTGTGGAGTGTAAGGTGGGTCACATGAGTAAACCGTTGCAGCTCAAGTTGACTGCCTGTGCTACTTCCTTTTTTCTTTTTTTTTTTTACATGTAACCTCTTTGACGTTTTTGAAACTGTGAATGTGAAATGTCTTCTCAATAAAGCTCCTCGATCAACGTAAATGGAACAAGTATTAAAACTCACATGCAGCTACGGATTACACAGGCCATCAAAACATTATGGGCTATCAATCATGTATTATGTTGCTTGGAAAGTACCACCTACAGGCACAACCCTCCATCCATCCATCCATCCATCCATTGTCTACTGCATTATCCTCCACATGAGAGTCATGAGCCAATCCCAGCTGACACAGGGCAAAAGGTGGGGTACACCCTGGACGGGTCCCAAGTCAACACACCAAGACCAACCATTCGCTCTAACATACACATCTATGGGCAATTTAGAGTGTTTGATTAACCTCTGCATGTTTTTGGAATGGGAGACTGAACCTGGGTCTTTTTGTTACAAGGCAAGACAAGGGAAATGTATTTATATTAGCACATTCCAACAAGGCATTTCAAAGTGCTTTACCATAAAAAAATAAAGAAAAATACAGCAGCAGCATTAATGATATAAAAGGCATAATAAAATGCGTAATTTAAATAAAGAGGTAAAAGAAAGGGGGGGGGGAGGACATTAAAAGAGACTAAAAGTTGCAGTTACAGCTGAGGTGCAGCAGTGATGGTTTATTGTCCTGGTTCTGGTTACACAGAGCAAACCTGACCCAGATGACCTTAGTGGTCTGGAAGGTTCATAGTCAGAAATGCATTTTGGGCCTAAATCATTCAGTGCTTCATAGACTAGCTGCAATATTTACAAGGCAACAATCCTAAACACTACTCCACCATGTGGCCCCCTACATACACAAATACAAGCAAATAATATTGAAAAAGTCTAAAAAAGTCTTACTAAACACAAAGTAGCCCCAAACTCAAGATACCAGCTGCATGTACTCCATCGCAGGGATGAGTCTGCTTTTTTTTTTAGCCCCTCCCTCCATCATGTATAGGTTCAAACATACTGTTTGAATGACCTCACTCCGGAAACTTCCTCGGCATCCTTCTCTTCCTAAGCAACACCAGCTGTATGAACTACTGGAAAGAGGAGGGCCCTAGAGAAACCCGCCATCCCACAGTCCACCCCAGTTGTGGCCCCACTTAGAGCAAGAGAAGTAATCCGCGGGAACAAGTTATCCTCCTTATCAGTGTGTGTGGTTTTTTTTCCTGCAACTTTACAGTTCTTGCATCTATCTGTTTGAGACCTGACCAGTGTAAGCTCCTCCCACCGATTTCACAACCTCAGGATATAGTTCAGTCGTCTGTGTCCACAACTGGCCTTTGAAACCTTGCTGATCACAGTGACTGTGCATAAAAAAAACAAGGTAAGCGCCACATACCGCATCATATTCTCTTTTAAATAACCTGATCCATTGCTTTTGCTACATATGTGTGTGAATGTATTTATAATTTGTTAACTAAGCTCTTTCCAGTGCAACAACAACTGAAACTTCTGCGTTGTGGCTGTCCCCCTTTAAAGCTGCAGTAGGCAGGATCACTCAAAAAAAATAGTTGATAGTTGAATATCGTCCACAGTTTCATTCATTTGCCCAAATTAACATTCAAATTAATTAAATTATTTGAGGCAGCCTATTATGTTTATTGTCCCACTCTTTCTTTTAAAGAGTTTGCAGTGAAGGGACATGTCTTCCGCTTAGTAGAACAGTTCTCTCTGGAACCTGAGTCTAGAGAAGGACGCAGAAATCTAGGTCTTCCTTAGCTTAATTGATTCACATGATGTTAAAAAAAAGGCTATTATGGGATCATTGTCGCGGTAATGTTTTAAATACGGCATACAGAATGAAGCTGTGCTTAAAAAGAGCTTGTCAGGGAGGGAGCACATTACTTACCTGCCAGTTTATTATGGATAGAATACACCTATGCCTTTCTATCCCAGTAGATCAGCAGTTTTTGAAATACTTCATATACCATATCATGTTCCAAGTCTCTTAAATCACCTTTAGTCCTCATTCTGACGCTCAGTTAGATCTTCAGCAGGTTGTATTATCTATGTCTAAATGGACTACGTTGCCACCATGCAATTGGTTGATTACATATCTGCATTAACAACAGTGAAAGCTGTACCTTTATTGTTTGCATTGTGAATATATAAACATGGACATTGGTCCGTGTGGCTCTACAGATTGAAGGTCAGCTTTCTTAGCATCGCTGTCGGCATTGTAATGTCCAGTATTTTACGGCCTTTCGTGTTTGATAACTCACGTGTGTTCACCAATTCTTTCCTCACAGGGACACGATGACACCACTGGACGGCATCATGGACAGCCAGGTCTTCCTGGCATTTTTCACTTACGCCACTATTGTCATACTGAAGATGATGCTCATGTCACACCTGACGTCGTACTACCGCCTTACAAAGAAGGCAAGTTTGTTCTTCCAGACGAAATCTCAATGGAAGACAGACAAAAACATAGTTAATCAGAGCGATGACGCTGACCCGTCCTCTCTTCTCGCCTCAGGTGTTTGCAAACCTAGAGGACACCAAACTCTTGTCGTCAACAGTGGACAAGAAATTGATCGGCACAGATCCCGATGTTGAACGTGTCCGCAGGTACACACAACGCCTCGACTCTGAACTTCACTGTGTTACTACCACAGACAATTAAGCTGCTTTAAGGTCCTGAAAGTGTCTGAAACCTGTATTCTCTTGGTGTTTTCTTCTCGTGTCATTCGAACTAATGAAGGCGTAACGTTAGGACCGCTACACGGTGCTAGCAAAGTGAGACTGTGTGTATTTTGTGTGTTGTTGTTGTTGTCCAGGTGTCACCTGAACGACCTGGAGAACATTGTCCCCTTCGTGGTGGTGGGCCTTTTCTACGCCCTGACTCAACCTGAGCTTTCGTGCGCTCTGCTTCACTTCCGCGTGTTTGCCGGCTCAAGGATCTTCCACACCATCGCCTATGTCGGCGCTCTGCCTCAGCCCTGCAGGGGTCTGGCCTATTTGCTGGGAGCGCTGGTCAACGTGTCCATGTCTTTCAAGGTGCTCAGCGCTGTCCTTGTCTTGTAGAGACAACAATAGACCACCGCAATACATTCAGACGTGGAAAAATCTGAAAAAGCTTAGCCTCATCATGGTTAATGCTATTTTTAACACAAATCAGACTTGACTTTTGATTTAAAAAAAAACAAAAAAAAAAACTGTCTTATGTCTGAATTTTGCCTTCCCCACACTGTATTAGTCACATCTTTCCATAGATATTCAATAGGATTAAGATTGGGACTCATAAAGGATCATTTCAGAATAGACCAATGTCAATGCCATTATCTTGTTGAAGGACCCACAAACTGACTGTGGCTGAATTTTCCACCATTTCGCAGCATTTTTTTTCCATCCAGATGCCTTGATAGTTTTGAAATTGTTTTGTGCCCTTACGTACACATACAGTAAGTGAGTGTCCTCCGTGTTTTTATCGTTTGGGTTAGGGTTAGACTGGAATTTCGTTCGAACCTCATGTCGAATGACAATAAAGAATCTTGAATCTTGAATCTTGGAGATCTTCATATTTCTGTCCAAGTCCGTGAAGCTATACACACAAAAAAACAACAACTCGTCCGACATGTTCGATCTTGCCATCGCTGCACATTTAACACCAGCAATGTCTTAAAGCAATGCAGCAGATGGAAACAAGATAATTACACAGAGCATGAATGAAACTGCTGATGTGAACCTGTAACCTGTTAAACCTCCACACTTTTGTGCTGGAATAAAAACAAACAAACAATGGTCAAAACTTGCATCCAACATTTTTTATGTTGCCCTATAGATATATTCCTGTTACCAAGCAACGACACGTTGGAAGTTGAACTCAAATTGATTTTATAGTGTTTTTTGTGTCCTTGATCCTTGTGTGCTGTTTGTTTATATGAGTTTATTATCTGTATGCCCTTTCAATTAATTTTCATCCTCCATGCCAAAAACTGCAGAAATGCACGCGTAACACTTCGTTTTAGTTTGTTACAAAGAATATTTAGATTTGAAAATGAAACTTTACACTCACTATTTCGAGGTTTATTAACTGTTGGCTGAATTTATACATCGTTGTACATTAGAATGTTATCAACAGTCTCATTAAACGCTCTTTTATGCAAATACACTTTCACCAACAATCACATCTGGTAATATTTTATAGCTTATAAACATTTAAACGAACTCTCAAACATGCAGACATTATTTAGTTGTTTTACATGTGGTGTGGATCCCCATGCCCACCTGATTGTGCCACCCTGACCCATAATGGTGGCGTGTGCGCCCCTGGTGTCATTGTCAAACATAATAGAAACAGTAAATTAAAGGATAAACAAGACGAATAAAAATGAATGACTGGTTTATTATTGTCTGATGTATATATATATATATATATATATCCAACAAAGTGCAACAGGTTCAGCTGCTGTTTTTTTTAGATGAGTTGAGTTGAGTTTCAGGGAATTTGTGGCAAAGATGTACAATTTACATTCTACTCTGACAGCGCTGAATAATTTGCACATTATTATTGTTATTACACTTTGGCGACACACATTTTTCTCATCACAGTTATTTATTTATTGACAAAAATCAAAAGTAGATTTATTTACTTCCTATGAATTACAGTATAATGTAACAGGAGCATGTATTTTATCTTTTTCTGATTTTTTTGGGGCAGAACTACACACACACACACACACACACACACTTTACTTGCACATTGTTGTAACAACGACACAATCTATTTCATGATTACAGCTACATTTATTCTAGAATATAGCGACACTGGTGTAGGTTTCTCATAACTTCACGTCTCCATCAAGACTAATCTCCACGTTTGATGTAGACGTTATTATTGTGGCAGAAAATTAACCGAATGGAGGAATCAATGTGTGCGTCTTATTTTATCTGTATTTTCCTCTGATATTCGGACACATATTTGGTTCATTATTCATTTCCTTTACAGACTGAAAGGGAGATAAAGACGAAACATATTGTGATTGCCTCAGCAGCTCATGTCAGAGTGAATAATGTAACTTGCAATAATGTTCTGCCAAATGATAAAACAAACACAAAGAGTGACGCCATATGAGATTGGGCGATATTAAAGGAGCTGTTCTTGGATTTTCACACTCCATATTCTGTAATGAACATACTGTGTGTTAATTACTGAACATCATTTTATTCAGAGGCATTCTTTCTTCTTCTGAAGATGAAGAACAAGTTGTGTTTCTGCTCTGTTCCTGGGAGGCGAGAGCAGAGAGAAGGTGGCCGTGACCTCCACTAGAGGGAGACATTTGAAAAGTCAACAGAGGCGCTCCTTATTGGGACTCGTTTATAGACCAGGTGCAGCCTATAAAAGCACTTCAGCTCCCCGATATTAACTCAATTAGCTTTTACCCAAAACATTCCCCTGCACATGTGAGCTTTCAAAAAGCCAGGTGTGACATATTTATGTGGGTAGAATTCAATGTATGAAGCAGCGACAGCTTTGGCATCATTTAAGCCAATTTGCAAACTCCTCCCCCTCCCCCCCCACCTCCACTCGTCTGGCAGAGTCAATGTCATGAGCAGATTTCCCCCCCCTGTGTTTGCTGTTTAAAGTGTAGTGACATGTTTGGATGTGTCAGCCGCTGATATGATGAATGCCTCGCGCTGCACATGAAGGTGACTGACTCCAGTGCGCGGCGGCAGTGAAACCCATGGGTGGGCACTGTAAATAGTGGAGTGAAAATTACCATGAAGGCTGCTTTTGGCGGCTCGTCTGCATTGTGTCCTGTGGTCCCCGCGTGAGGAGGGAGAGTTTTTATAGGAGCTCATTTGTTCGGGACCCTCGGCCCGCCGGGGTCTGTCATTCCTCAGACAAGCCAGGCATTTCACTGCTTGGTTGGGGTGTGTTGTGTTGTGGGGGGGGAGCGGCAACATCCACCACCATCTTCCATAACTAACAACATCAGACACACACACGGGAGCATTACTCATACTGCATGCGGCGTATGCTGGATTCTGTCTCTGCAGCCTCACCCTGACAAACATCCTCATGTGCATCTATTTTGCATTAGCACAACATGTTTTAGCAATTCTGCTTGACATGTATTGGTTTTAATGTGAAGCATTGTACACATGTACAAATGTATGTAAACCATATATAATACAACCAGAACATAAAGGATACATGCATGCAGCATGGAAATAACATTCATTTATTTATATATTTATTTATTTTTTAAAGCGGCATGCATTTAGTGTGACCTTCTGGCACTACTCGGCTCGACTTGACTTGACTCTACTCATTTATTTTTACTTTTCCATTAGGGATAGGACCTGGTCTGGTACCTGCTCCGGTGAGGTTCCAAGCGAGCTGAGCCAGATATGTGACATCATATCGGACTGCTGGCCACTGATTGGCAGTGAGTGTCGTCACTGGAAGATTCATGAGCGCGACGTCCAACACAAGATTCCAACCGAACAATGCCAAACTGTAGGTCAGTTAAGAGGACTTAAAAATCCTGAAAACGTTTAAAAATGGATGGTGGCTGAGTTCCATTTAGTGTCTTCAGTTCAGGGTGGCATGGTGGTGCAGTGGTTAGTAGTGGTGGTTAGCACTGTTACCTCACAGCAAGAAGGTGCTGGGTTCAATTCCTGGTCTGGGACCTTTCTGTGTGGAGTTTGCATGTTCTCTCCAGTCTCCTCCCACCATCAAAACATGTTTGAATGTTAGTTACATTCGGTCAGGTTGGTCCCTTGTGGCGGCGCACTTCCTAGATCGCTGTCCTACTGTCCTCACAAGCACATATCCTGCATTAATGCTTCACAGTGGGTGGATCTGATGCTTGGTGCTAAAGGGAGCTATTGGAGGTGAGTAGGGCAAGGCCTGTATGGCTAACTGTATTGCAAGAGTTGCTAAAGTGACCATGATGTGATAGCTGCTATGTTGGGTGTTGGGTCCAACAAAAACTCGTACCATTTTGGCTCGGTTTGAGCTAAATGTTAAATGTGCCTGTGTTGGATTTGCATAACAGGATTTGATACGTGGGCCACACGGTTGGTGTAGTGGTTAGCACTCTTGCCTTTGCAGCAAGAAGACCCAGGTTCGAGCCCCGGTTGGAAGTTTGCATCTTCCCCCCGTGTGGCCGTCTTCAAGTTCTCCGGCTTCCTCCTGCAGTCCAAAAAGATGCAATATGGGGATTAGGTAAAGTGGACACTCTAAATTGACCATAGGTGTGAGAGTGAATGGTTGTTTGCCTCTATATGTGGCTCTGCGATGGACTGGCGAACTGTCCAGAGTGTGACACCCGCCTATCGCCCTATGTCAGCTGAGATTGGCACAGCACCGGTAGAAAATGGATGGATGGATGGATGGATTTGATACGTGGTGCTCAAGCTGACGCTTGGAACATTGTATTGACATTGAACACTGCTCCATTCAACGTGAACGAGGGGTGTTTCATTTGATGCTCCCGCCTCCCAGGTGTGAGTCCAACATAACACCTGTGCCTTTCCTGCTAAAACAATGTGAAAGGGAAAAACACACATCTGTCGTGAAATGTATTGTATGTGGTAGAAATGGTCAGATTCTGATTCAGTGCACATTAATAGTGGGCACGCTCATTTCCATTCCATTAAATTCATCTCCTCTCTGAACATCACACTTCCTTCTGAAGCACAGCTAAAAGCTGCCACTGAACATACAGCATATAATGGATGCTCATTTGTCGGAGACAGGGTTGCTCTTTGTCTAACAATGGGTCATCCCTGGGTCTGAGTCTGCTAACAATTACGCTCATGCACAAAGAATCTGCACAGTCAGACTTGTTAGGCAGAACATCTAATTTCAGACATTACTAGGCCATTTTATTAGGTACAGAGGCCGCCTAATAAAATGGCAGGAGTAGCACCCAGTGTGGTCTTCTCATCTGTTTCCAGGTTTGATGCATTGGTCTCTTGCGTACGCGTCTTTGTTATAAGTGGTCATTTAAGTTACTGTTGTCTTTTTATTATGTTGAACTGGTTTGGCCTGGTCTCTGTGTGAAAGCCCCAGTCGATAATTGGTACCTAATGTTTTCATACCAACAGCCATGACACATTCAAATTCAATTGAATTGATTAAACAACTGATTAATCATTGATTAGATACTGGCATTAACAAGCAGTTGAACAGGCGCCTAATGAATACTAATAAAATAATAATAAAATTATTTTATATCTGTATATATATATACTGTATACATATATATGTATATATATGTATATATTTATATATATTTATATATATATATATATATATATATATACATATATATATATATATATATATATATATATATCTGTGAATTACTGATCCTAGAGTCATGATTCAAGGTTTGGGTGTAGACCTCAGAGGATTTTCAGATTTCAAAGTCGTAAGTTTGGGAATGGCTGGACTGTAACACAGACGTTGGCGGACAAGCATGCAGCTTCAAAAAAGATGTGCCTCTGCTTATCACGAGTTGAATATTACCCAGCTATGAAGACGCTGATTAGATACAGTAGTGTCTCCAGTTGAGGACGCTCCCCGCGCGCATCCGTTCGCTCTGCTTTCATTAGCTGTCATCCAAATACCTCAGGTGTGCCTCCGCGTCTTATTGTTCGCCTGGTTCAACTGCACAGCCGCTTAATTAGACACAACTTCAAAGTCGCGCGCCAACATCGACGTCGAGGTGAGCCAGATATTTATATCACACGACGCCGTCCAGGGTCCTGAAAAATTAATGGCTGGGAAAATCAGACTCAAGGCTGCCGGAGACAATTATGAATCAATCGAGGACGAGCAGGTGGACATTTTGAGGCCACAGTCTCTGTACTCCATTTCTTTTCACTGCGTCTAGACAACACTGCTGCTGCTGTAGGAGATACAGTGCACTATCCTCCTGAGCATTTGTAGCAATAAAGACCTCAGCTTGCTTTCATCCTAGATTCTGCCGGCGCTCTCCGCTGTGGCAAAGCCTCACACAACAACGTGCATTAAACATGGGTTATTTCATAACTCTGGGTGTTGTGCACTACACAAAAAGTTGTGAGCATGAACCTGACTGAAATAGTGGTTTTGGACGTTTTGAATCGAAACTGGGATCCTTAAAAGTATATTAAAGGGGACATATTATGCAAAATCAAGTTTTTAATAATTTTAATACTTATATTTGGGACCAGTCGCCAAAGTGTGGAAAAAGAATACTCAGTCCTTTTTTCGTGGTCCCTCTTAGTGTAAGTGTAGGCGATAAAACACGCGATGTTGAATTCCCTGCGCTTATGTCGGCAGCATGCGCATTTCACCGCGAATGTTACCGCCCCACCAGGAAGTTTACTTGGAGAGCTCCACCTTAGCTCCACCTAAGCTCCACCTTGTCCCTGCGAGAGTGCAGGCGAGGGAGGAAGAGCGGTACTATGTCAACGCGGAGGGACAAGCGTGCTGTTCGTGGCTGCACAGTGGAGCACAGTGTTTTACACAAACTTCCAGCCTCAGAGGATTTTATATATGAATCTAATGTGTGGGATAAAGTCAGCAAACGTGTGTTTGTGTGTTCGCCAGCGGTCGCCGTATTTAGTCAGCGACCGTATTTCACCGACGTACAAACACATTTTTAAGAAAAGGTCACATAGAGCTCATAACTGACCATTCTGACATGTCCTAATTAAAAATACTTGTTCAGTATGTCCTCCATGACCGGAGCACAGACTCAGTCTGATACAGTTACATACAGCGGCAGTTTATGCAGCTCGCTGTCCCTAAGTGTTTTTAACTGATTTACAGTTCGGCAGTGTTCGGCTTGATCCTTGTATCGGACGTCTCTTCCTGTGACGGCACTCTCGCTGTTTTCCGCACACGCTGCCGTGTTGATATTGTCAGAGAACTAGTGGAGGGAGGAGGAGAGGAATGGAGCCGAGGGAACAGGAGCTGAGTGAGTGCAGTAAAAAGGACAAATCAGAAACCCCCTGGAAGAAGTGGGTGTGAGTTTGCCTGTGTGAGCGTTCTGAAAGGGGCGGGTTTAGCAGGGTTATTGAACTGCTATGGTGCTTCATCCTTATGGTATTTTGACCAAAAGCATGTCACAGACATGTTCATTAGGACACCAGGGAACTGTTTTAATTGGGGGAAATAGGGTATAATATGTCCCCTTTAAACATCTAACATTTAAAAGGGTTTATTGGCATACATTTCAAATATAAGTATGTTTGTATGTGTGTAATCGCTTTAAAATGTTTTTTTTTTGTCTATTGTAGCCTTAGAAACAGCAAATACGCGCAAAATGTCCTCACTCTTTATGATTTCTATGTTCTTTTTGGTCCTCACAAAGACACACACACACTCTCAGGCCTGACCCTTCCTGTCAGCTGACTCCTTGTCATATGTTTCAGTGTGTGGCTGAGTGTGGCTGGGGTCAGCAGATTGCTTATGCTGATCCCAGTGATTGGAGTGCAGGTGATTACCATAAGCAATTTAAGTGTTATTGATTTAACCCTCCTGCATGCTGTAATTGAACACTGTGGCCAAGCACCCAGCTTTAACCCACACCCCTCACCCCACCCGCTGCACACCCACGATGCTGTTCTTGCACTCCGACTCTTTCTTACCACTCTTCCCCGGTTTCTCTCTCGGCTCCCTCTTTCGTCGTTTTCGGGCCACTTCTCCTCTTCCTCTGCTCACATTCGTCTGCATGCTAAACATGTCGGCCTCTCTGTATCCTGGAGTAAGGGAAGCTGAGAAGGCACCGATAGCCAATCGATATTCAGTCAGTCACGGCAACAATGGAAATGTTCAATTGACACACAGCAGCCGATAATTTACAGCTTCACCATCACTGCTTCTTCACTGTATGTGTGTGTGTGTGTGTGTGTGTGTGTAGAAGTGGCGCACAAAACTTTTTTCTCCCCATATTAATGAGAATCATTTTCTGATAATTCTGTTCTTCAATAGACCATCATTACTAATCACCAACTTTAACACAAAAGCCCCTTTTTTTTTTTTTACTTAATTACAATTTTTGCTGTTTTCAGATAACAAGGACAGCGTGATTGTATATTACAGAGTGGAACTGACAAAAAAAAAAAAGAAAAAGAAACCCTCACCGGCAATTCTTTCATTAAACTATTCCCAAATCTGTTTCATATCTTCTTCATTATACCGAGCCATAATGGAGGAGCAGATTCAGCACTCGATCAATTAATAAATGGAGGGAAAAACTCCACCTGGGAGACACACTCATGCTTTCTCCATTTTTCATTATATGCGCTGCCATTGCTCATGAGGGATCACAATTTCTTGTTTTAATATTTTAGTGTTCTAACTTCAGCTTCAGAATTCTCTCCAGGTAGCGCACTTGATCATCTTGACATTTCAAAGTACTGAAACCTTTGGAATAAAGTGTTTTTTATTAAATTCTATTAACATAATTTATGCTTGTCAGGTGCCCCACCTCAGTGGCACCTGGGCTGAGGCGGTGGAGGGACTCAGCTGCCATATTTCATCCCGCGGTTGCCTCAGACGGAAGAGTGGGCTGCAAAAACACGCGCGAAAGCGGTGATGATTAGTGAGGGAGACAAACTGGCCGGTGTTCGGCGTCATTTATCACTTCCTGCTTCGGTACGGCAGAAGCCACGGGAGGTGTGTGAAGGGGAGCTCCTGGGGTCTGAGATCGCCGTGGGAGTATCTGGATTACGTTGTTTCCAATGGCGGACAGTGTGACGTGGTTGAGTTCAAATTCTATTTGCTTCTGATTCTGTGCATTTTAGTGACTTCCTGTTTTATTTTGTACTCGCCGCTCTTTCCATTTTCAGGTTTACTTCACATCCTGCCTGTCTGTTTCTCCCACACCTGTGCTGATTGTCTGCCCCCGCCTTAATTAGCCACACCTGTGTCTCGTTAACCCTATAACCCCTCGAACACACGGCTTGTATACAGCTGTCAGTACCACAGAGTGTCTTAAACCACACGCTTGACAATTTCAGGGAGGCGATGCCGGGGATTTGGAATCTCACGGAAACCTGCGTGACTTAACATGACTCTGAGTCTAAGCTCTGAGTCTAAGCTCTGTTTAAGAGAAGGTTTTTTGTTGGTGTCACTCCCTCACACTGGAGTCCATAGAGAAAACAGGTGATATTTACATCACGTCACACACGTCGATCCACTGCTGCCTCCATCAGTGAGTTCAAATGTGTTATTTCGTGACTTCATTGTCGGTTACAGAAACGTACCTAATGAGGCAGAAGTAAACCAGCGGCTACCAAGTCACTTTGAGTTTAAAACAGTGGTTTTCTATATTTTGGGCAGTTTGCGAAGTTAATTTTCCAGTCAGAAAAGGCTGTCTAACAGCACAATAGTGACAAACATATTCTTAATAAAGCTCAGAATTTCTGAAATTAAAATGGAGGGAAAATGAAGATAAAATCAGACATTAAGTGACAAATGGACTTTTTAAATTGTTAAATGAATTTGTTACTTAGCTGACATATGCAGCTATATTAGTTGATGTAATTATTTTAATGTGTGGATATATGCTGTCCCTTCATGCTGTTGCCCTTTTTTACCTTTTCTATGTATTTCTTTGCTATATAAGTGTTATTTTTTTTAAAAAAAAGCTGCCATTGTTGATTTGTATCTCGTTAGGTTTGGCAACACTGGTTATGGGGTGCCCCTGTCACCCTCTATTGGACCCCTGATTTTAAACTTTATGACGGATAAACTGCTCCAACTTCAGAAGCGTGCAAAAATATAACCTTGCCATTCGGGCAACCTGTTGTGTGTTCATGAGTTCTGCGAGAGAAGAATCAATAACCTAAAGGGGAGCTAATTAACTGATAATTATTCAACCCCATTTTGGCATATCAGAAATGTTTGCCAATATGAGAAGCCAAACTGATAACAGACCAATCTAATTATCTTTATTAGAGACGCTGTTAGGTCAGATGTGGCTGCAGGAAACAAGTGTTTACCCCCTGAAATGCAAGATTGCATTCAAGGACGTTACGGAAATTTAGCAGAATGTTCTAATCACATTACATATATTAGTGACCTAACATAATAGCCTTTGCGGCGTAATCTATAATTTTACTCTGCCCTTTAAGACCTCCTGTTGTCTCTGTAGAAGTTGCTAATCTGCTGAAAAGATGCAAAGGTCAGGATTTCCGTTGTTAATTTGAATTGTCGTCCAGCTAAGCTGTTTTGACTGACAACTGAGGATCAAAATGATAAAGATTTTCAATAGGCTTACTTTTTTTGTAATGAGACAGTACTGCTTACACTGGCTCTGGCACACGTCTGCTGACAAGAACATAGGGATTCGATTATGTCATGGTGACGTGACTGAGGGGGCTTTAAAAAAGGAAGAAATGTATTGAATAACCATGAGGCTAACCGCTTCAGTGAGGCTAACTTTGACCATTTACAAAATAATATATAATTGTTCGTATTTCTGAATGATTATCTGTCAGAATCAGCAGGGGGAGGCACATGGACAGGACTCATATCTCTTTCTCTTGCTGTCATCTGTTGCCACTTCACTTCTCTGGGGATTACAAAATCGAATCGCTGCAAGAAGTTTTAAGTTCCAGGACAAGAACCATGAATACTGAGCAGGAAACTGCGCGTCTGTCTGTCTCTTTTCTGAAAGACAGCATGGTCCTATGGTCACATGTATCTCAGCTAATCAGTATGTTTACATGACAATAGAATAAAAAAAATCGAATTATTGTGTTAGTACGACTAAAACCAGACTTTTAAAATACATGTAAACAGGTTGGGCGTTGGCTTTGCTGATGGCTGTGTAGCGTGACATCATAAGACAACTGTGGTAAAAACATGGTCAACTCAGGTTGGTTAATTTTGACTGATGAAGAGACTGATTTAATGCTATCAGCCGACATAATTTGATATTTAAACAATTTTATATGTTTAAATCGTTAGAAGGATGACTGAGAATGGTGCTGGACATGCTAACACGTAGCAGCAAGCTAAACCAGAAACCGCCTCAAACGAACAAACTGATAGAGAGCATTTCACCACATAGTGGAGTGGAGGCGGACACACTTCATACGTTCAATCTAATGGGATAATGTTTGCAGTCCTGTTGCATGGCTAGTTATGTGCATGGAAATATACTAATTAATTTTTTTTTAATCATATTTTTTATATTTTTCTCATGTACTAAAACCCTGAAATATAACTAAATAGTCAAACGTTCACTTAAGCACCTCCCATGACACCAGGTTCAGTTCCTGGCTCCTATAGATGTGTCCCTGGGCAAGACACTTAACTCCAAGTTGATCCTGGTAAATCTGTGAATGGCAAAAACCATTTAGTGGGAAGCACTGACGGACATGTTGGCAAGAAACTTTCACGTGTTCAGACTATTTTAAGATTAGCCTTTTTAAGGCATATTGTACTGCTCTTTATACAGCCCCATTGTGGATTTACAAAGCCTGTCTGCAGATGTTGAGAAACCTTGGTGCACTATGGTGCTCGTGAGTTTCAAGCTCTATTATGAAACCTCATCTTCAGATGTATCTGTTGATAGCATAATTATCTGAATTCTGTTGCTGTTGAACCCCAGATTCAGTGTTGTGTGTGATTTCTTGTGTTTGTTTTTTTACTTAAATGTTACCAACCATCCATCCATCCATCTTCTACCGCTTCGTCTTCCACATGAGAGTCCCAGGGGCCACTGTGCCAATCTCACTTAAATGGTACCTTGGTTTGGAAATAATACTGAACTGAACTGAACTGAACTGAACTGAACTTCAAGTGCTATATAAATAAAGTCCATTTACCATGAACAGGTTCTGTCGACGTACATGACCACTTACTTTGTGACATTCCTGCACTCTCAAAACTCAGAGGGAACAGCATTTTCCACAACACAAGGTCTCACAGTGTGATCTCCTTTTCTGTTGACCATGTATTCTTCAGTCTCAAGGTTTAAAATGATCTGACGATAAATCCACCGTGTGTGTATCTGAATGGTGTGTGTGTGTGTGTGTGAAAAGCGAGGAGGTCATGTCCGACTTTGTTGCACGATGTGAACTCAACTACCTTACACAGAGGCAAAAGAGTTGAGAGGCAAAAGATTTGGGGATGGACATCTGCACTGAAGACGCCTCAGATGCCACGGGAAAAACCAGGGATTGGAAGGACACTAATACATGGGTGCTCACCTCAGTGATGATGCTCTGTACAAGAAGTCGGCTTCATCTGCTGAGGAGACTGGGGCTGCATTCATACTACTCTAAATTCATTTGAAACTGACTTTTTCCAAACAAAAATGCTTTGCATCCAGAGTAGTGTTTCACCTGGGAAGTGTGTATAATCCTAAAATAAAATCAGAGGAGATTGAAATTCTTTGCGAGTGTTTGAGGCACAGTTTAAACATAGGTCATATTTATCACAATGCTACTGTGTGTGTATTAGCAGGACATAAATGTGAATAGGTGTGCATAAAGGAGATGGTAGTCACTTTTCTTCTGCTTTTTTGGGCCGCCGTATGAAGTAAAATTGCTCCTGTGGGGATTGACAAAGTTTCATCTCATTTCTCTTCTCTACACCACAATGACTAGAATGAAGGGAATAAAGAGTTGAGATGTACGGTAACAATATCAGAGCGCATCTCATTTTCAATTGCTGTGGAGAGGGGTGCACAAGCATCAGCAGCGATCCACAGTAGAAAAAAGAAAAAAAAGTTAATCAACCTTCAGTATGTATTGATTTTTATTGTGTGATATTTTTGGTCCTATTTGAGCAAATCACTTTCCCTGTGCTGCACACATCTCTCGCAACATGACAGGTAAAATAGATTTTATTCAATGCGTACTGACTGAGTGATGCTGTCAAATGTCTTGGAAAATAAAAATGTCATGTTCCTGATAGAAGAATAAATATGGCGCTTTTGTAAGGGTTATAAGAAATTGAGTATAATAAACATTTAATTGGAAATGTGAGCTAAGACAATACTTAAACACTTTTTTTAATTTCATTAAAACAGTGAAATTATTTCCAAGATAAAGAAAGCTAGAAGTCTTTGCTTCATAAGGACATAATATAAGATGAAAAGTCATTATAATTTGCAGATTGAGATCATCAGTGATCCATTGCTCTAGCCTTCCAGGAAGAAGGTTAAGATAATTATCAAATAGATAAACTGTGGTTAAAATGTGTTCTATAGATAAACTGTGGTTAAAATGTGTTCTATAATGTTTTGGAGAATGCACTGTGTGATTTTTATGTGCTTACTTTTGTTTCTGTAAGTTTTGGAAACTAGTATGGTTAAAATACAGATCGGTTTTCGACTATCGATGTCTGGTTCAGCCTGCGTGGGGGACCGTTTGGCTTCTGCTCGAGTCACATCGTGTTCGTGGCTTTCTTTTCTATCACCCACTTTTACAGGTAAGAACAGAGGTTTAAGCATGGTTAATAATGTATTTGCTTTTTAAATGTCATACAAACCTGCGGAGTGGAATATATTGGTTGTTTCCATAAGTTTGACATTGGAATTAAGTTGCAGTGGAAGTGAACTTCTACTTAGCATTAGCCTGTTGCTAGCAGGCTATGCTAAGCCAGGTGCAGTTGTAGACAAGTGTCACTCTTTTCATGTGCATTGCATGTTAAATTACCAATATGAGTACGAAGGATTGTAATTGTTAACAGATAATGTTTATTGTGCTATGTTAAAAATTCTGTCCACATTTATTATTTTAACAATGTCCAATGTGTAATTATTTTAATTATGAAAGTCATTTTGGGCATTTCTTCAGGAGTAAAATGTTATGTTGTCTTTTCCAAATGTTGTCGCTGACCAAAGTGATGCTTATGTGAAGCGTTTTGTAAAACTGTGACCATGTTGACGGAGAAATACATTGTGAAAGTGGATCGATCCGAGTCACACAAAAAAAACAAATGCCATGTCTCTGTGCACCCTCTCATTTACCATGTGATTCAGAGGCTTTATTCGGATGATGGAGGTTCAAACTTGCTTTCAAAGCAGACAAAGACGAGGACAAAGAGTATCAAAACACAAGCTGGAAACTCTTGCTGCATTCCAAAAAACAAAAATGAGTTGACGTCACTGTCGATGAAGGGCAGCATTCTGCTTCTTCCTGATCCTTCTCAAACACAGCTATTGTTTTTCTATTTTGTTGTTCTTTTGATGCAATGCTGTTCAAGACAAATAGAGAAATTTATGAATGAATGAAGTTAAAGTCGAGATATTTTCATCTCGGTGCAATGCGGCGTGCAATGCCATTGTGATCTGTTGTGACATGCATCCATTGTCACAACAGATCACAATAGCATTGCTCTTGTTTCTGTGCATTACCGCTTCTCACATTTACCTGCATTTCTTGCCAGGAAACCCTCTGTAAAGTGTGCCACTGCTCTGTAGAACGTTTGACATGTCAATCCTCATGTAATCTCTCAGTATTGGTTCAAATGCTCATGTTTTTGACTTTTATGTGCCTCTTACTGGGTTTTTGGAGTGACATTTTTTTTCCAACTTCCTTCCTGTTAAGACCTTGTTTGAACAGTCAACGTGAAACTTTTTTATCATGTTTTGTTGAGGCAAATAGTGTATGGAATGAAAAACACACTTGTTATGTTGAAATATACACAGTCTAGTGCAGTTGTGAAGGTTTTTTTTCTGTTGTGTAAAGGCATGTTGGGCTGTTAAGCCTTTGCAGATGTATATTCTCTGAGTTCTGGTTTAAGCACCTACACTTCACATCCACTCCTGATCAAGACATGCGCTTTATTTTCTTGTATCTTTTCCTCTTTGTAGCTCATAAATGACTCATTGTGGAAACATGCATTAACTAAAGAAACAAATGAAACAATGAATTGAATTATATTGCTATATAAAATGTCATTGTTACTTGTCCCGTAGGGTTGCAGTGGGCTGGAACTTGAGACGCGGGTTCACTCAGGAAACCAGTTTATCACAGGTGGGTGATGGTGTGTGATACACATCTCCTTGCCTCTGCTGTCATGGTGATACTGGCTTAATTAATGGATCAGTTAGATTTATATCCATAGAGTTTCCGTTTAACACAAATTTCAGATGTGTTGTTCTATCATTTTAAGTTAAAGGTGTAATATGTAACATTTATATGTCTGAAAATGAGTACTGATGAGATATTGCACACCTATTCTGTGTGTATTCTGCCTCTGTTTTGGTAAACATTTAGAAAGCATCAGAATTGATGGACCTTGTGTATATACAGTATATAAAAAAATCACGACCATTTGTTGAATTGTGTTGTACTGTATTTGTGTCATAATCTGACAACAAGATCACGCCCGATAAGGCACGTCGCCACCTAACGTCAGGTGACAGTTCTGAAGAAGGTGGAAGATACACGCCAGAACTGGTCAACAAGGTAAAGGAAGACTTACTCACAACCTGTTGATTCTAACGGCGCTTTTCCATTATACAGTTTTAGCATGGCTCGGTGCGACTTGACTACTTCTTTTTTTTGGTACAAGCACTTGACGAGGTTCCAAGTGAGCTGAGCCGATACTAAACTAGTGCTAGAACTGTATAATGGAAAAGCACCATTAGTATCTTTTCCACACTACTTGGGTACTAAGTGAGTACTAAGTGGGCATGAAGTGAGCAAACTATGCAAGTCCCATATGGTTTCAGTAACATGGACCACACATGTGGGCAAAAGTGTGGGGCCACCATGAAAATCATGGACAACCACATTTGGGAGCCGATATTGTCAGCCCGAACATAACCCTTATGGGGCTCACAGTGACATGCTGGCTGGGCAGTTTCAAGTTCACAACTTATGATAAGCACAGTGAGTTAGATCCACATGGTGGTAGCAGAAAATAGTTCAAAGGCCAATCTGAAGGCTGGTTAAGTAAACCCCTGTCCTACTTGTTTCATAAGTATCTGGATGCGTACCTAATTGAGAAATGTACACTCTGGAGGTTCCAGTCCATGTATTGGGATATAGCTACAGACTCTCCCCATCCCTCTCCCCTCATCACCTCGTTGGCAGCTGCACCTTGGCCACATGCGTTGTGTTTTCAAGGAGGAGGAGGCCAGTTTTAATTGTAACTTGATATAAATTGGCAGGCCGCATGCAGCGAGAATGGTTTAGAGATTACTCAAATATGATAAAAGAAAATGAGTGATGATATTGCTGGAGGTTGTTCGGTGTGAGCTACAGTGATGTAACTGCTATTATGGCAGTTTGTGTGTGATAACATCAACACTTCTTCAAGGCTGAGGAGTCGTAGATAAATCTGCTCCTGGTAGGCAAAGACACGTGAGCAGAATGATGTCAGTGTGTTAGTTGTGTTGTCAGCACTCCGAGGGATCAGGGGGCTATATCTACATCTGTCATGGCAACACCTGTAGTACAATAATGTAGAGGTCTCGTAGGAGCTGCAGGTGGGACTCCACGACGGAGCTGCTGAGTTTGAGCCCGCCAGCAAATCTGGGATCTGACCACAGCAGCATGAGGGAGAGAAATATGGAGACAAAGCCTAAAAGTGTAAACAGATTTATTTGGCCTGTGCCTGGTGTGCTTTGGTTTTCACCCTGTGGCACTTGTAAATCAATAATTGAACGGAGTGAGGTTAATGGCTACTACTACTACTACCACACACACACACACACACACACACACACACACTCATTGTGAAGAAAACTCATTTGGAGGCAAAATAAATTGCTGCTCATGGTCCAGTGTTGCTCACCTGTCTCCTTTCAGCAGGATGGATGGACAGGGTTGCTGTAGTGCAACACATTAAGCAGCATGCCGGGGTTGCTGTCCAATGCTTTACATGGTCCTCAAGCATATATAGAGCACTCATCTGTTCCCTCTAACCTCTCGCAGTCACAGTAGGTTAGTCGTTTACATGGGCTCAAGTAATTGGAATAAAAGCCTGATCGGAATGACATGTAAATATACCGATCCGGAAACTCTATTCTCTATTCTACTCTATTCTCTCTATTCTATTCTTCCCATTTGGAAACTGGTCCTGGTTTGGTGCTTTCAGAACATTAATTTTGCGTCCATGTAAAAGATGGAATTGTAAAGTCCAAGCAGAATGAATCTTTTCGTAATGAAGCACATTTAGCACATGTAAACAAAGCTACAGTGAGTCTCCAGTGTGTGACATAATGCGCCCTCTCGCAGATTAGAGAAGCCACTCCTTCCTGGTGGTGACATCCCTCTGCTTTACTGCGGTTATTCCAAAAATTTGATTGTGAACCGCTTCTTGATTCTTGAGCTGCTTTTGTGGGAAACAACTGTATCAGAAGAGAGAGATGCTGAACTGTTTAGGGAGAAGAGAAAAGAGCTGTTGCTCTAAGGGAGGCCCAGAGCAACTTTAAGTCATTTTGTTGCCCAGTGAAGCTTATGTGCCACCTGGGTATAAGTCTAAATGCAGTTTTCTTCCACCCAAATTGTAAAATCAGAAGGCCAAGGTAGTCAAAATCTAGTCAACCATGTAGCCAAGGGAGATTCTGTAATTCGCCTGGATATGATTAATGTCCAAAGCAGGAAGTGGTTTCATTTATGCACTATATTTAATACAAGATATTTCAGTTCACTTCATTTTCTCTAACATAATTGGATTCTTTGGTTTAAAGGTCAAGGTTCAAGTTTGTTTGTGAAGTGCATTAAAAGAGCAGCGTGCAATAAAATGCAATGACTCTCTCAAGCCATTATTTGAATACATATTACAATCCAGAAATAAATCTGTTGTTAAAAACACCCTAAATGTCATTGTAGTTAAAGCTGCAGTGTGTAACTTTTGGGGATTATTGTTCTGCCTCTGTTTGGTCTTCATGAACGTAGGCAATTTATTATTTATTATTATGCTATTATGTCAAGCAATACTATCAGACCTGACTGAAACAAGTGTTTGTATATCAGTAGCACAGGGGTAATTAGTGTTTATCATCATAATTCACTTCTGAAACCTTTTGTGGATACATCTTCATAAACTTGTCCTCAAATCTGTGAGCAGCCGTCTCGCCTTACTAACGTAATGTTGCTGTTGCCTCCTTCTGTCTTGACATCACAGGGAATGTTGCTAGGCTATGAGATCTAAACACTGCTGTAGTGAGAAACACGGAGAGTCTTGTTGATCTGATAGTCTTGATCAGCATCATGTGAACACATTTGATAGTAGTTTGAATCTAAAAGACATTTAGGGCAATGGAAATCTTCATAAAACTTGATGTAAAGAAAACCTGTTATTTTAATCTTTGTATACCTTTTCACTGTGTGCCCGTTCTTTGTCGATCCTTTTATACTTACCTGCATAGGTTCATGCATTTATAGGAGACTGTCGCTCTGATTTCATAACTGGTTTGAACCAGCTCTACTCAATTGTGTTTCCTTTCTTTAAGGACACATTAATATGACAATAATAAGACATAACATATCCAACAGTTTAAGCTTCCACAGTCATTTCATTACATCCCCCCCAGTGCAGAACCAACCTCACACTGCAATGTGCTGCTCTGCTGCTGCAACAAGTGTTTGTGTATTTGTGCCCAGGTGTCATCAGCCCTGGTGTGAGTGTCATGTACAGCTATAGAGCGCCACTTCTGCCTTGTTTTACCCTCTTTTACTTTTATTTCATTTTAATAGTGTTTAGAAATCACTGCAGTTCTATTTGGTATTTTACTGGCTCTATTAAACATTGCCCGTGTTATTTTAATGCTCATGTACTAGCTTTTATTATTGATGAAATTGAATAGGTGTTACTAGATATTATTTTGTTTTATTTGTAAATATTATTTTGCCCTTTATGGTGACTACTCTGGCCTGGACAATACAGCAGCGTGGTATCATAGTATTAGCATACTTTCCACGTGTGCGTGTGTTGCTTTTTTTCATTTTTACTAATTTTCGTTTCTTATATTGCTATTTGGTGGTAACCTTTATAAACTGCTGGCATTGTATCATATATATACATATATATATATATATATATATATATATATATATATATATATAATATATATATATATATATATATATAAATATATACACACACACACACACACACACACATCACTGTTTTTATTTTGTGGACTTGTTTTGTGGACAAACCCATTAATGCTATCAAGATTAATTACCCATCGGTGAAAGTTTAATATTATTTGGGGAAAGTCCCTAAGTTGGTGTTCTTTTTTTTCTGTATATCTATCTGTCTGTCTGTCTGTCTGTCTGTAGTAGAGAGAGACATGTAAGCAACACCGATAAAGGCCCCTTCCAAAACCTGCTTCAATTTCTTTACTGTCCAGCAGCAATGGCAGAAGGAGCAGATTCATTTTTGACGATTAAATCAATACAGATCTCTCTCTCTCTCCCTCTCCCCTTTTCTGTCCTCCTGACACAGACGTGTCTAATTTATTGTTTACCTTGCACTTATTGAGTTTTGAACATTGTTAAATCATACCTTTCAGCTGTTTAATTTCACCTTGCGCAAGACCTTCATTCCCCCCGGGAACTGTCTTTATACATGCTCTCTGCTCCGAGTACAGAGGATGGATGAAGAGACCGAAGAGACACACACACACACGCACACGCACACTCTCTCTCACACACAGAGGGTGAGAGAATAGAAAGAGAGGGTGCTAATGAAGCTTTCCCCTTCTTTTTTATTTTGGTCTTTCCCCTCTCCTATGGCTTAGGTGCATGAAATGCTGATGTGGTCCCCCTCCTAACATCCCTCCCTCCCGCAGGTCTTTCTTCTCCATCTCTTCCCTGTGGCAATAGATCAGATTTCCTCCAGGGAAATCATTACTTGGCATCATTACCATTCCCAACACTTTTATGTACTACCCCTTGTTTCCTCATCCTCACTCCATTGCTTGATTAAGTTTAGGGAGGAGAGCATAAGGAGAGGGGAAAAAAAAGGGTATACCTTTTATAAAAGCAGCCCCATTGGTGGAGGTGCTTTGATTGGGGTACTTTTAGGCTGGGTACCCATGTGAATGCTGTCTTATGGGACACGACTTTCTCTTTTTTTGTCCAAATTTAACATAAGAACTCCAGTGTTCCCAGAGAGAAGCAAAACTACGGCCTCCACTGCAGCAGATGTTCCACTTCAACCATTATTAGCAATGGTAATGAATTAAGCAGGTTGCTGACTCTGCAGAAGGTTGTTCTGCTCCAGCTGTAAATAGCAGGAGTGTTTTGATCAGAGGGGTTCGGGTGAAGGGAGAGCACTGTTCTCAGTGTGTTGTTAAATCAGGAGTGCTGACTCTCCCACTTATTCAGAGTCACAGTCAAAAGTTTACTGCTGAAGGAAGATTAAGACATTTTCTTATGAGGACCTGGACTGATGGAATGGATCATTTCTGTAACGGTGATATGTTGACGGATGAGCCATGAGGCATTTTTAAACCCTAATCTAGTGTTCCTGGAACCTTACTTTATGGGATTGTTGTCGATGAGGGATTTCAACCTGCACCCAGATTATTTTGATGGCACATCGACTCATAACATGTCACCTCTGTCGAAGCCTAAGCAGTTCTACATTGCCTGCATTGGCACTATATGTAACTTCTGGTTTCAGATCTGTACCACAAAAAGAACTACAACATTGTACCTCCACATGTATTTTACGACAGTACAAATGTTATACTGTTTACTAACTGTGAGCAACGTTATGTTACGTTAAAGCGGATGCATGCAGTATTTTTTTTTACTCCATAACAGCTTCAGATTCATTATGATGGATAAATGGCTTGTTGTTGGAGGGGGGGGGGGGGATTAGGGGCTGATTCCTCTCCTCCTACTGTCTGTTAGTAGAAAACCAGCCTTGGAAGATCAGGGCCGCCAACCAGGTGTCCTCAGAATCAGGCGGTCTTGTGAAAAACATGTAGTACTTCATGGCACTACACACACACCAGGTACCGGCTATAAGATCAAGGCAGTGATAGCGATAGATGGCAGAGTAATCCGTTGTTGAAGGAGGTCTGACTGAGCGAGGGGCCACACAGCGGTGGAAAATGCATGAATAGATGGATGTTTACAGTGGTGTCGTAAAAATATGTACTCTCAATCTGTAGGGGGAGCTCCGTGAGGGAAAGGTGACAAAGTTCTGTTTTAAGTTAACTTATGTTGCCAAAAAAAAGAAAAGAAAACTACAAATCATGACAAAATGTTCCACAGTTCCCACCCCCCTGTTTGACTGGGAAATAATACATGAAGCTAGAAGAAGGATAGAAGAAGATAGGGAGAAAAAACATGGCAAAATCCAGTGGCATGTTTTCTGGACTGACAAGGAAGCTGAATTTGTGCCCCGCTAGCTGGAAAATAAATATATTATGAAGTTAGTAGAAAGAAAGGGATTGGTGCTCAACATGCTAACAGGTATCCACCAATTCAATCCAATCCAACTACCCATCATGACCATCCCCCTGCTATCACCGCAGCCATCTTTCATCTTTTTCAGCATTATGCATTTTATATTATTGTATTCATTTTTAACCTCCACCTGCTGTCTCGATCGTGTCCGATTTATTTCATTTTAACTTTTACCTTTAACTTTTTTTAATTGTCTGTTTTATTTTTTAACTTCTGCGTGTTTGGTGTTTGTGTTTTATTTGACATGTAAAGTGACCTTGAGAGTCTGAAAGGCGCTTATAAATAAAATGTATTATTATTATTATTGTTCTGTGATGAAATAGTTATGTCAACCAGGAATTAATAAGCTTACGGGGAGGTGGATACACTTTATTCAACAAATTGATCCCCCGCTAGTGCTTGTACACTGGGACAAAGACAGTTGTCCAACTGAATGGTGTAGAGGTAAACAATGTAATATATACTATCTAGATCAGTGGTTGAGAAAATATTGAGCTCTCAAAGTAACACCATTATCACCATCAACGTTAAAATACAGTGGTGTAAATAGGCCGATCAAAATCAGCAAGGCAGAGTTATACCCAACCAAATCATTTGCCCTCATCACCGATATAGTGAAATTAAATCAAGCAGATTGAGAGATAAGGTGACTCTAATTTTTAATACTTAACTTATTACTAATATTTTGTTATTTGTTTCCTTTTCTACGCACTCCAGGTAAAAATCCTCAGCTCCACTCCGATCACATACCCTGGTATATAAAGTAGAACAGAATTTCTGATTTTCCTCCACAAGTACCACGAGAGGTAGCTCGCGTACCGCAGGTGGTACACGTACCAAGCTTTGAGAACCATGGATCCAAAAGATATGATGAAAAAAAAGTCTTCTTGTTTCCTTGGAGATGTCAATAATTGAGGCCATACCATTTCTTGCTGTAGGAAATGAATAAAAGTGGACAGATTAGACTGAACACTGAAGGATGGTTATAGCTTATTTTGTACGTGCTTCATACACTTTGTTTCGAGGTTGCTGTAATCTTTCAATCTTGGAACTCATTAGCTATTTATTTTAACCCTTTTTCCTTAAAAAACAATTTAGTCTGCACAAATTAAGAACTCTAAAAAAATAAAAGAGGACAAAGTGATGTACTAACAAGAGGAGATAAATACGAAAGGAAACAAACACAAAACTGGGGACAACAAACAAGGTCATTAAACTTAGGAAAAACATGTATAGATAGTATATATTTTGAGGAAAACAATAATTATGTTACAATAAACAAATGTTTATATTATTTCCCCTTCCACAAATGTGTGCTTAAAATGTATTTTATTCTATTAATTGCGTTGAACTCTTAATAGTGATGTCATCTGAGTCATGTCCGATTCAACTGTGGGATTTGGGATGTAATTTCCCCTGACAACAGAATAACAGTGTACCTTGATTCTCTGCAGCAGAAACTAGAAAGACACAGAGAGAAATTCAAAAGATAATTTATAGTATTTGTTTCATGAAAACGTGTTGTAACATAGAAAAATGTACATTGTGTCCATTTTTAAATGTGCATAATGGGCTTTTTTTTTTGTATAAATGGGATAAAGCTGTGCTGGCTTTTCTTTTAATTCTCTGTGTAGCTGTACGGCTGTGACTCACTCCCTGCACTCCTGCGTTTTAAGATATGTAGTGCATATGGATAATTCATACTGGTGTATTAGGTGTCTTTGTTGTCCCTGCAGGCAGTCCCAGGTATGTCCCAATGCCTCAGTACTGCTGTGTGGGGCTGAGAGGCCCCGGGGTAGAGCCTCGGGCTAAGGCTTTGGCTCAGCCACTCTCCAGAGACTGTCCCACTCAACTGGTTTGCTCCATCTTTAGAGACAAATACAAGCACTCCAGTCCCCATCAGCAGCAACACTCTTTCTGTCCCTCTCTCTCTCTTTTCTTCTTCCTCTCATGCTCAGGTTCTCTCCCGATCTGCCCACGTAGTCAACCCAAAGTGATTCACACCCCAGGGGTGCGGCACGTGGGCGTGCTCTTTCAAAATGTGCAAGTAGGGTCAAGGGTTCAGCTGTTGGAGGCGTCCAAAAGATGTCTTTCATGGTTTCCACTGATGCAAATGCATCCTCCCTGAAAAGAGGAGGGATAGATCAATGACAGCTACATTAAAAAAAAAGTATCATGTTGGAATCAACACATCTTCTTCCTGTGAGACTGTGGCAAACAATGACTAACTGTCAATGCATCTTTTCCACTAGTGGTAAACCCCCCACTTATATCTGGCTTTTTAAGACAGCAGACTCAATCAATCAAACTTTATTCGTTTAGCACTTTTCAAAAGATGAAGTAAAGGAGTGAGGAAGGCAAGGATGTGAGTAAAAGACTATCGTGGAGGAAACGCTGGACACTCATATACTAATGGGTGATCAGGTAATGTAAATATAAAAACGTTATTATCAACAAATAAAATGAAAATAGATAAGTTGAAGAGTACATAAAAGTAAGTAAGTAAATCAATATAAGAGGCACTACAACAGAGGATAAGGAACTAGACCAGCAGAGGTCAGGTAAAAGCCAGGTTAAAAAAGAAGTTTGCTTTATTATGTCAGTTAAGGCCTCACATTTACAGTATTCACACTCATTCAATCCTGTAAACCAAATTTATAGAGCACACGTTTCAGTTAGGCCTGGTTTCCATTGGCGGATTTTGCGCTGTCCCAGACGAAAGATGTCCAAAGTGAACAGTTTATTTGACCGTGGCTCCTAAAAGTTGTTTCCTAGAGGTTCAAAGACGGCTGTTAAAATGGTCTTGCAGCTAAATTTAACTTGTGTTAAAAGTGTTGGAAATTTAGAAATTGCGGCTACAATTTATTGGTGCTTTTCCATATTCAGCTCTACTCTACTTGGTTTGGTATCATGCACGTCGTTTTCCATTACTATTGTACCTCCTCAACACAGTCACTGGGCTGAAATACGGCTGAACGTGTTGTGATTCAGCTCACTGTCACTAGGATTTTTGAGTCTTTTTAAGTGATCTACAGTTCGACATTGTTCGGTTTGATTCTTGTGTTGGACGTTGAGCTCATGACTCTTCCAGGGACAATTCTGCCAATCGGTGGCCGGCATTCTGTTGATGTCACACCGCTAATGACTTATGACGTAGCCTAGCCTAGCCATTAGCATCGTGCAGTCTGCATCAACTGCCAAATGGTTGAAGTCATGACGTACGAATCTGAACTTGTTTTGGCTCGTGCCATGTTGAGGTTGAGGTTTTGAAACTGTGAAATTCAGACGTCATTTGCAAACAGATTTCTACTGGACGAGATAAGGAACACAATTAGTTCCTTATTTTTGATTATCAAGCCAGTGCAAAACCGTGACAGGAAAAATTACACTTAAATCGATTAATGAAGATTAGCGCGATTTATATAAGGGAACATAAAATCCTCCTCCTGCTGTCGAACCCTCTCAATCTGTCTGTCATTCATTCCTATCCAACAGGAAAGGTCTACTTTTCATTGGTCGTCAGATTCACTGAGAATATCGTAGCAACAGAGACGCGCCGAGATGTAAAGGTAAAATGTGGACAGGAGGATACTGCTAAGGTAAAAAAAAGAAGATTGCAAAAGTATAATAAAATTATTGTATACATTTTTAAATAACATACATAGAAGTACTATTGTAAAACAGCAAAAGTGCATATTTTACTCAACTGTGGAAGTGAAAATATGTAGGGTATGGGGGTATTCAGGAAGTTCGCAACCCTACGACTCATACATGCCATACTTCATCTATTTTGGGAACTTAAAAAGCAAAATTGTCATAATTTCCTATTGAAGACCACAGAAACTAGAAGAAGTAAGCTATTATTTTCCATTGACTTCCATTCAAACAGTTATTTTTGCTACCAGCAAAGTCGCCCCCTGGTGGATATTCAACATATTTTTACGTCCAGGTTGTCCTCAGCTATAGCAAACCATAAGAGTAAGTTGACTTTTTATTTACGGTCTATGGTTTGCATGCAACATGCTTCACATTTTAGGCAAGTTTATTAAATCCATGTTGTACACTACAGTGTGATTTACTGCTGAAAATCGCTGAAAGTCTGTGGGCGATATCAGGCCAGCCAGTTTCATGACTCACTGAATAAAAAAAACAGAAACTCCTCAAATGGATATGCTAAAAGAGTCAATGGCCTTCGTTTTTTGCGTGTTTACCTGTTTATAAAAAACCTGCTTAGACTTGCTTGTTTCGTTGTACACGAGATAAAGTCCCGGGAAACCTGTGAATCCAGTGCTTATGGAGCTAATGGTGCAGTTTTTGGTGTTGGGGTGATTTCTGTAGCAGCCTCACACTCCTTCTGACATCCCTCTGTTCTTGCGTTTGGACGGATTTGAAAGGAAGCTCCGTCAGCCTCTGCAGGCCTCTGTGGGCCATCTTGGCCTTTCAGGTGGGGGCTTGCCAGGGTATTAGGGGTGTCAGCTTCTATGACGGGACGGTGAGCAGTAATTACAGCGAGGGCCTCGGCCCCCGTCAAGACAAACCCCCCCCCACCCCCAGCTCGGTGTCGGGAGGACAGCGCTGTGTTGGCAGGAGGAGCAGCAGCAGCCCCCGGGAGTCTCTAGAGGACCCATTAGGAACCGAGGCCCAGTGTCCTGATCAAGCAGCAACCTCTGTGCACCTCCACTGCACAATTACAGCTATAGGCCCACTCATTTCAGCAGCTCACCGCTGTTGTTAGCGTCTCCTCAGTCCACAGCCTCCTTAATAACACACTCAGAAACGAGAGGCAGCAGATCGGCAGTCAGCAAGGTGAGACGTGCAGGGTGAACTAATGATTAGGGGGGTGTTAAGGCTTCTGTGTGATGTTACATAAGATTTGATTGGACGAGAGAGATCCTGACCTTGTGCTGCACTAGACCTATTACTGGAAAAAAAAAAAAAAACAAGTCTGCAGGCTCTGTAATAACAGTAGTTTGGGTTAATATTCAATTCAGGTCACATTCTGCTCTGAATAGACATAACATGTTACTGAAGGTTAGCAGGGTTTTTATTTATTTTGTTTGCTCACAGGGTTCCAGTGCATTGAGGCTGAAAATATGTGATAATCAATGTTGGAACGATATTTCTCGATAGCTAAGGCCGATCTTTAAGAATCAGGGCAGCTGAAGGCTCATATAATGCAGATTATTATAGTTTTTTTTTAAATTAGAAGTTTATTAAATTAGTCATCAACGCTTTATTAACGTGAATGTCTTTAAGTTTAGCTCAAACCAACCACTGTGAGGATTGTTTTTTTGGTTTGTCCTGATGTCAAGTAAGTAGGACGTTAAATTCAGGTTACTAAAGCATGGTTCATTCATTGTTGTCAGACCATGGCATGAACCCGGGTCTTTTTGCTGTGAGGCAACAGTGCCACCCTCTACTCCACTAAGTGGCTCTGAATCGCGGTTGTATGAGATATTGACACATCAACGCTAACTTTGCCGAGCATGTTGCCACTTCTGCGCTAACCTGTGACCCAGACACAAACATTCAGTAAAAAAAATGGCTGCCACTGGGAACACTATAAAAAAAAAACGTTGTTTTTGCCACTTAACCATAGGCTCACCTTATATAATCTATACGTGCTTGAGTCTATATCTTCAGAATATGTTCACTGCTTTTTCTTGCAGTTAGGCTTTTTATTTTGTGACACAGTGTTTGAAGTTGTTTGTTCCGATTTTCTTATAGATGGACTTTGGTGCAGAAGAGTGAGTCGTTTACAAAAATCAATTTCAAAATGGAAAGTGCCGTCTAATGGCAAGACTTAAACATGCATAGATTAGGTCAGGCTTTTGCATCATCTTTGTTGTTTTTTTTTAATGTAATGTGTTCAGATCTATGCATGGATTTGTAGTGTATGTGTTGTGCACAGATGGTGCTGAGGTTGAGCTGATGCTTTATGTGTTCCAGTATGACGGACAGATGTGTGACATGAGCATTTGAAGTACCGTATTTTCCGCACTATAAGGCGCACCTAAAAACCTCAAATTTTCTCAAAAGCCGACAGTGCGCCGTATAATCCGGTGCGCCTTATATATGGACCAATACGGTAAGCAGCCGCTGACTTCACGTTCACCAAGACAGGGAGACAGCGCCGGACGACATACGCCACTATCTGCCAGTGGATCGTAAATGCCTGGGCTGATATATCAGTCTCAACTGTGGTCCGAGCTTTCAGGAAGGCAGGAATTGTCACTGAACTGCTAGACAACAGCAGCGACACTGACTCGATTAGTGACGACGCCGACGAGACGGAGCCGGGCATGTTGGATCCCGTATTCGCCCAACTGTTTAATTCGGACACTGAAGAAGAAGAATTCGAGGGATTCGCGGATGAGGAATAACTTGAGCTTTACATGTTTATTTTGTGTGTTGTGTTGTGTGACATTAACGTTTGAGCAACGTTGAGTTATTTATATATTGTTATTGCTTTGCACTATTTCGAGTGTTACTATATTGTGATAGCACTAACGTTTGATTTACCGTAACAGTATCAGACTGTTTTTTACGTGTTTATTGAATCCAGGAAAAGTTCCCCTCCACTATGTGATATAAATGTTGCACTACATGTTATACCCTGCTGTTGTTAAAAGATAAACGAAATACCACATCACATAAAACAGCTGTTTATTCATGTTGGGAGTAAACGGAGTTGTCAGAACGCTGGTCTGTAATCTATAAATAATGTTTGACTGACCTATCTGACTGTTTTGTTGACATTCCCTTTAGCGCAGCTCCATCTAATGAATGCATAACGTAACCCCAGCCTCTACTGTAGCGTCTATTCTATGCGCCTTATAATGCAGTGCGCCTTATATATGGACAAAGTTTTAAAATAGGCCATTCATTGAAGGTGCGCCTTATAATCCGGTGCGCCTTATAGTGCGGAAAATACGGTACTTGGAAATGTTTAATAAAGTCTCTCAAGTAGCAACAATTAATAACATAAATAGTATCGCGCACTCACTCACACAACGCCTCCAGCAACCCCACTGGCTTGTTTATGCTTGTTATAGCGCTTCATACTTCACTTGAAAACTTTATCTTTTTTTCTTTTACTACTGCTTGATTTATGCAGAAACACCACATCCTAGACTGAATGAAAAATCCTTGATGACCTGAGTTTTTCTGACAGTAACCGTACACTTATGTGTTCTTGGTCTTGTAGTTTTGTATTGTGGGAAAGACATTGAAGTACTTTTTTTTTTACTAACGTTTCTTTTTACTTCTCAAACCTGGAGCTTTTTGCCACAAGAAAACTAAATTCACCAGGAAAATCACACCATTTGTTTTCCCCTTATTTTGAAGTTTTCAGTTGGAAGGACAAGAATATCACAGTGCAGTGTATGTTGTGCCGTGGAAACAAAACACTTTCATTTTCAGTGTTCAGGCCAATGTGGAAACGCAGATGTTCGCTTTGTTGACTGTAGAGTTGCCAACTTTCCGCAAGATCATCAATAATAGAACTTCACGTGACTCCGTTTGTTTACAATACTTATCCACAGAGATCTAGCAGTATATTGCAGAACTTAACAGACTGAATACTGTATCGCTGATCCTGATAATACCCCCAGGTGCTTTTCACAAGTATGGAAACAGCCAGAGCAGACATGATCCCAGACCTGCGGTATTTCAATCAACTTCCTAATACATTTTTCCCTCAACCTACTCTGGAGAACACTTAGACTTTGTAATAAAAGCACGTAAAATAAACAAGATATTAAAATTAGTCAGCTTTGGATTTTGTACCTCATCCTTTCCTTGTTCCAATAGATTCATCTTCAATGCTTGTTTTGAGCATGTTCTAAAGCAGCGAGTAGTGATTTGAGGCACAATCTTTGGCAATCCAGTAAATTCCTCTCCCAGTTTTCCCAGACTGTTTTGGCATCCCAGGGCACAGCCGCTATTCAACATCGTCACTTTTAATGAATACAGATGGCTAAGAGACACTGCTGCCGTTTATATTGTATTGTCTATTGATTTGAACAGCGCAGCTACCAACATGGCATTGTTTTGGTTCACAGTGTAGCATTGCATATATCATAGAGTTTAGAGTGTTTGGCAAAAGTACACCAAGTTACCCTTCTGACAACACAATACAATTTAGTACTTTTCTGCAGTCATTTTGTAATATAATTACTTTAAAAGGTATTGTTCCCAATAACTAATATCTGAGGCTGACTGAGCAAAAGAATATAAATGAATTCCCAAATGTACAATTGTTTACATCATTTACATTGTGTTTGTATCTTTTTTTTTTCATTACAGTTGCATGCTGCATGCCAGTATCTTTTTTGCTTAAACATTTTGAATGTCAGCAGTATAGTAGAGAACTCTCCACAGTTGTTATGGTAGTGGTGGTGAGGGTACAGCTTGATGGAAGGGTGTTGCTTCAATAGACCATTGTTCTCCTATGGCTTCTCTTAGGAATAGAGGTCCGAACAAGGTCACAGAGCATTGTTTGCAAACTGTGCTCCTGTCAGCCTCAACTTACTTAGTTGACGTACATTTTGGAAAACACATGCCTTTTTCCCCCATCTCCAGTTGGAGTACAATCGGCATCTCCGCTCTCTCCTCCGCGAACACAATCTCGTTGGCGTGACCAATGACGTCCGACATTGGCTTCAAAACTAAACTCTGCTGCACCTTGCCACGCTGAACCTCGCACCTGACCCCATTCAATGAACTTAGCAGAAGACGGCTTCATGCGGAGACTTTGAAAGCTGTTCTTATATCAACACCAGCCGTGTATTTCACAAGACCATGCGTTTCCTTCACCTGTATGTGCATGAGAAGGACAGCCTCACCTCAGGCCTCAAGGTTCAGAAACGTGGCTCTCATTACCGCCCTGTAGCGTTATACTCTTCTAAGCTGCCTCCTGCAGTGCAGAGGCGCTGGTTTCTAAGCTGTTGCAGCTAATAAGTAAAAAGTCACCCCTTCCATGATTGGCTCCACATGTGCGGCTTTTGTTCCTCACACAGGCTCTGACCACCTGTGACACCCAGCGCATGACGGCTGCTTGTAAATCAAGCTATAATATGACCATTGTTTGAAGCCAAAACATTCCTCTTCATAGTCCTTGAATCTGGCAACGTCGCTCCGTTGCTTTAATCATGTCATTTTAGTTCAGTGTGATTGCAGGGCCTTAGTTCACTTGGAACACAGCTGGGCCTGATTTGCAGACCCTTAAATTCACCACATCTTTCAGGTGATGGGGTTAATACTGGAATGTGTGTGCTCTGCTTTACCTTCAGGAGCATCTTCTCAAGAAGCTGAGTTGCTTGCTCGGATATGTGTATTTATTTTGTTGGCCACATGGCAATTTGTGGTAGTTGTGTGTTCTTGGTGCGCAGGTACATGTGTGGTTAAGTATGCACTATTTAATTTTATTGTTGTTTTTTTTCCAAACAGAATATTCTGCATGTGTCCAAGACACAATTGCTTGTGGACAATAAAGTCTGTCTTAGTGGAAAGGGAACTTGGCTTGTAACCCGAGGGTTGCCTGTATTCAAATCCTGGCAGGTAAAGTGCTGTGGTACCTCTGAGCAAGGTACCCAATCCCCATTGCTACCCAAAGATTGGGTTAATTGGACATCCTAATTGACCCCAGCCACAGTGGGGGGAACATAAATAGGAGGGTTGTGTCAGGAATGGCAACTGGCCCAAATCAAATATGCGGACCGCACATGTGATCCGCTGTGGCGGCCCCTAGAGTGGGAAAAGCTAAAAAAAATTTGTTGGCAGCATTGTCAGCGTTGTCAGCATTTGTTGGCCACATGCTGGCACATTAGCCCAAAACCTAAAAAACGGCTTCATCTCACAGTTGAAAAACTCATGCTGAAACAATAGAAAGATGACCTGTTGCCTTCTTAACTGGCTATTACAAAATGTTTCCAAGGGCCCAAAATAATTCTTGCATTTGTGATGGATTTCCCAATCTCTCTGATTACAAAGATCAGATACCAGTTGTTTCTGATGGTTTCTGATGGATAGTGATGGAGGCTACAGAGATGGTAGTCATTTACTGTTTTGTTGAGATATACAGTATAAATCATAGTAAATGCACAATTCTACCTGAACCACCATACTACATGCAGGAGAACCAATACTTAAAGGTCCAGTGTGTAAACATTTGTCACGTACACCAGGGAACTATGGCCTTCACCTATATGGATGAGTTCTTCTTCTTTTGTCTAATAAAGTTCTGTTTCAAGTCTCAAAATGCAAACTCTGGCTGGCCAGTCTAGCCAAGCTGCTGTAGAAGCATGGTGGAAGAAGATGGCAGCCTCTGTAAGGCAAGATCTCTGCCGAAAGCAGTGGTTCCCAACCACCGGGGTAGGAAGAAATAAATTATTTTATTTCCGTTTTATTGACTATCAGATTCTGAAAGTTTTTTTTAAAAAAGGATCCTCATCCTCTTCATAGAATTAGACATTTAGAATGTTTTAATTTGAACTCATTGCACTTAAGAAACCAAATGCACTGTGACAACGCCTCACTTGCTGCTGCTCTTTCTCAATGAATATGTTGTTTGATTGTTATCCCTCTGGGACAATAAAGTTTATCTTGAATTTTGAATGAACCTATCAGCCATAGAAGAACCAGCCACACAAAACCAAAGTTGGTCACATTTCACAGGTGGGGGAATCCTGCTCATTCAACAGCAGTTGTTTATGGAAAGTTTAAGTGGATTGAATAAAGCAAAGAACAAGACTTTGTGTTTTGAAAAGCATGTTTAATTATTATCCGTGTTTTTTGTGGTTTAAAGAAGGATGTCCTGGATTGTTTAATATTCTGGTCCAATTTGTGTTTGAAGCTTTTCTTATACGAGTGCTGGATTTGAAAATAAAATAAAAATCCACTACGTGCCTACTAGTTTTTCCCCCCCTGCATATCATTTCAATACATGTAAGCTTGAGAAAACACAGGCCCACATTCTGTATCTGAAGAAACAATCAAGGATTTTACGATTCAGGTTCTGTACCAATTTATTTTCAGTGCAGATTTTGGTTCGGGAATGATGGGAACCATGCTGGAGCCATGTCAGTGTGAAAGGGCTAAGCTTGTGCCAGCTCTAAACCAGCACTGACACCCGTTGGTGGAGAAGTGGGTATCAAAGAAAACAGGCGTATAGGTGTTCCACATTCTTTAGTTCATTTATCGTACCTTTGATGCCCACTGCCTGCTTATGCATGTAACTTGAAACTTTGTGTGTGCAGGAGGCCTATTGCTTTTTTTTCTAAAACCTCCGTTTATCGCTGATACACACATTTCTACTCAGATCCCCATCTGCCCTGTTTGATTACACTCATCCTCTGGAGAGAGGGGAGGAGAGAGAGAGAGAAGGAGCAGTGCCTTTGAGTCTCCTCCGCCATTTCACACAACAAAATAAGACGTTTCATCACACAATGCTTCTCCGCCAAATGAGCTGGGCGAAAATTGCCTTTTGAATAATCCGCTTCTTGATTTCTTTTTTTTTTTCTTTCCCTTCCCCTCTTTTTTTTTTTTTTTTTTTTTCTCCTCCTGAAAGGATTTCTGAAGGTTATTGTTGAGAATAATGCAACTCCTGCCCCCTGCAGATGACAATCATCTTTCCAATTTGTTTGAGATTAGGTCATATGGAAACGCCGCATCGTAAACACACAGCCGGCGATGGAGAATGGGGTGGGTGGCACCGATTTCCCCCCCTTGTTCTGGGCGCATCCACCTCTGATTGCCATGACACTGGCAGTGGGAGAAACCAGGGCAACAAACAAACAGAAATCCACAGATCTCTGTCACTAACTGGGGGAAAGAGTGAATCCACCCCCCCCCCCCCCCACAAACACACACACACACACACAACCACCTCCACCCTCCTCCCCTTGAAGCAGCATGACCAGATTGGATGTTTGATTTGTGGCTGGATCAGTAAACACACTACAGCTTCAGCTGCTTCTTTTTGATTCAACATAAATCATATCTGAACAAACAAACCCGAGTTCTCGGTGTTTGAGATACGGGTGGTATTGACATCAGCGGTGCCATCTGAAAAGAGCATTAATATTTCTCTTAGCACTACAAGGGCCTGACTTTTACAACTTGGACACTTAAAATAGCGTTGCAGTGCGCGGCCTTTGTTGGTCAGCTGTGGTGTGTGTGTGTGTGTGTGTGGGAGGTGGATTGCAGTAATTTTCCTTGCATGGTTGAGATGCTAGACTGAGGCCTGAAAGGGCATCTGCTAGAGGTTAACCATCAAAAGACAGATTTCTGAGACCCCGGGAAACTGGATGGCTACAGAATACCGACTGCATCGAGTCTTAATGGCAAGCAGATTACTCCGTGGCGATAACTCGCCTAATGCGTTCTCTGAATAGAATATCAGTAGCGACGGGGTCAGATTAGTGCGCGAACATGTGTTTCGAGATACAACTACACGATCAATGGGGAGCTAATGGTTTGTCTCAGAGACACAGTTTGCTATCAGGAATGCCAGCAATCAGCGAGGTGGCTTTTTCTTTAGAAACAGCATGGCACCACGAAGTATGTGATTCTACAAAGCCCAACAATAAAGATGGGCGTGATAAATCCACAACTCTGTGAGATGTAGAGTTGAGAAGCTGAAGTTTATATGTTACATGATACTTTCCTGTAAAGTGGGACAACTTTTTTTTTTTGGAAGTGGCTTGAAAAAGGATTATGGCTCACAGGTTGTTTGGACCACCAGCTTTGTTGTTTTCATATGTGTCATACATAGACAGAGGCAGTGCCCCCAGTGGCTGAAAGATATAACTATATTAAGTCCAAACATAGGTCCAATGAAAACATTTCTTGTTAATGTATAATAAATATTTTAAGTAATGGCGAGACAAAATCTGAATTTTTGAGCAGGCATGTGACATGGTGCATTGTTGTGTCGCACTTTCACTAAATACTGTTGCTGATCGCTTTCCCTTTTGTCCTCTCTACTTTCTTAACAGAATAACCAAAGACCAGTTGTTAAGCTGCTGGTTAGAAAACATGTTTCTATTTGACCGTTTATCTCCTTTATTTAAATGATAAGCATTTCAATGAAAACTGCATTATTTGTGATTAAATAATGGTGGTTCCTATTTTCACATGAGCTCTGCTCCTATGGAACTCAGTCCCATCTTATGTGTAATTAAATTGGTCAGAAACTAATTAAGCCTTTATCGCAAGCTTGGCGCTATTGTCTTCTATTGCTTTATGAGGTCGGCAGTCTCTGTATATCACACCACAGTAGTTGCACTGTGTACAGTCGGTCACACAGTAAATCATTGGCATTTGGATTGGAATGATGTGACAGAAAGTTAGTCTTGAACATTGGCTAACTGTCAATGAGTTCAACTCATATGATGTGCGTGTAATGTTCAAGCATGTCTTCAATAAACAGCAGATATTTGTCGACATGAAATAGTAACACAGGATTTCATGGTGGCCTGAGACTTTTAAACGGTACTGTAGCTGCTTGCCATCATTTTCCCATTGTTGTTGTTGGTAACAGAAAGGGTTTGAAAACATGTGTCTGCAGCAGTGGTGAATTATCACATGATAAGAGGAGAGATGATTGAGTGACAATGATGAACTGTAGAAACATCCATCCATTAATCTTCTACCACTTTATCCTCCACATGAGGGTCGCGGAGGGGGGCTGTGCCAATCTCAGCTGACATAGGGGCACACCTTCGCCGGTCCATCACAGGGCCAACAACCGCCTACTCACACTCTCACACCTATGGTCAATTTAGAGTGTCCAATTTACCTAATCCCCATATTGCATGTTTTTGGACTGTGGGAGGAAGCTGGAGAACCCCGGAGAGACCCCACACACATGGGGAGAACATGCAAACTCCATGCAGGAAGGCCCCTGTACTGACCAGGTTGTGAACCCGGGTCTTCTTAATGCTAAGGCAAGAGTACTAACCACCACACCAACCGTGTGGCCCCTGTAGAAACATTATGTTAAATATCCACGGAAAGAGAGAGAGGGAGGCCGTGACAGAAGCTCAGTGTCCAGGAGAAAGTCATTCTTCAACGTCCTCTCTGCTTCCAGATGACTCTCCTCTGCAGATTCTTGTTGTTTTTCTCCTCCGTCCAAGTCATTGTTCAGAGGGATGGGGAGGCTTTTTAGATAGTAGTGACATTCAGCATTTATGACTAATAATCTGCAGCCTGTGGTGTTCTACCGTCTCTTCTGGCAACTCTGGCAACAGACTGTGTAATTGGGTGGGTGGTCGAACCGACCAAACCAAAACTACTTCCCTCACAGGGAGTAATATGTACAGCAGAGAAATAAAGTTCTAATAGTAAGATAATGAGGGGGGAAAAATAATGGTCTCTGAGATTTAAGTGGTTAAAAAACACAAATATTTATCAGAAATCAAACAAATTATCTGTTTTTGTCTATTTACATGCATATTTTCCAGATATGTTTGCTATTTATGGTTGTTCTGAGCAATATGTTATTCCCAATACTAAGCACTCCTGTCCTTTTCTCCTTTTTTATTTTATTTTAACCTTTATAATCAAATTATGTTAATATTGGCCTTGTTCTTGAAGCTGTGACGCTTATTCAACCTGATAGAATTGGCAAGATTCGGTCTACCACCAGTGGGCAATTTGAACAAATTTGAAAACTCTCAAATTTGCTCTCTGTTTATTATAACCTACTAGATGCACATGTGTGACACAGTGAATTATATTCAGATTGTGCTACTCTCAGAGTTCTGACATGCCTCGCGTCTTTTGCAGAGTTCAACACTGGTGAACTCGGATGTGGATTTGCATCATTCACCAACTGCAGGCTGAGACGTGGAGGAACATATCTCATTAGTGGTGCTGCACCATGAAATTTGACATAGCCTTTAATGCAAATAATATGTAATATTATTATCCAGTTGGCAACGAGGAGCACAATTTGTAAAAGACTACCTTACTTTGCAAGAACAAGTAGGTTTTGGCTGTGCTGGGACATTAACAGCGCTGATAGTGAGACTGTAGAGTACTGCAGGTTATCTCTCTATGCAGATAGTGTTCAGGCATCACTTACCAGAAAAGCTTGCTCCCAGATGGATTGATTTTATTAGGGCGGATTTGCCAGATACTAATAATGAGAAGTTATCTGGACATTGGGCACGAGCAGACCTGTTCAATAACGACCCTTAAAATAACACGTTTTTCTTTTTCTTTTTTTTCTCAGTCAAAATCTTAAAATCACTAGTTTTGTGTTTGTGTCCTCCATGTGTAATGTGCGGCCCAGGAGGTTCAAAGGTTTTGTTCGGTAACACTTTATATTAGGGAACACATACGTATTAACACATTATTCTACGTAACCTTATTCTACCTCTATTACAAAATTAATGAAGATTTTCCCTAAATAAGGTGTTAATATGTGCTTAACATTTACTAATAAAGGGCTAGTATGCCACCTAGTTGATTATTAGTTAAATATGTATTCCATAATACAAAGTATTGCCTTTTGTTCTATTTAAAACATGAACTGCGACATAAGGACACATGGTCTGTATTTATATAGAGCTTTTCTAGTCTCCATGACCACTCAAAGCCGCTTTCCACTACAGTTTTACCATTCACCCATTCACACCCAATCACTCACACTTTCATACGGCGCATCTATGTGCAGCACATTTTCTATCACTCGTCTTTCATACCCATTCCCACGCTGCCAGCACAGCCGTCAGGAGCCACATGCCGTCACCCCCAATGTTAAATATGGTGCCATCTCTTTCTTGTCATTTGACAATTTTGTACATCCTCTCAATGTTAACTGAACCTTTATTAAAACAACAAATAAATAATAAAAAAAATATCTCAACAAACAACAGGGGGTTGAAGGAGAAAGGAGCTGATGGAGATATGATATGAATATATGATTATATGATTATATGATTATATGATTTAATAGGATCTATTTATTGAATCCAGCTTTGGTGTCTCTGACGAGGATGCTAAAGAAGCTATGTTGACTTTGACGGCTGATGGAGTGCGGCTGCTTTGACAGCCATGACTGAGGTGTATCAGCAGCTGCATTACCAATACTGCAAGTATTGCTCATAACATTAAAGAACATTGTTCGGAATTTGTTTTGTGGGCACGGTTTTAATGGCCTACACAGATTACCCGCACAGATGGAACATCTACATAAGTACTGATGAGCTAGCTCTTCAACAATACCTGAGCCACAATCAGTGAGCCATAGCTTTGGCACAAACAATCATTATTCAGACAATAATATATTCATTATTACACAATGTCTTTTCTTAAATGTAATTTGTTTTGTTTGGTCAGTTGGTAACGTTGACCTAAGGTTTGACCCTTCATACTGAGAACTGACTTTCGCAGGGTTCTGCGCAGTTGGGTAGTTCCCTCAAATCAGACCAGAACTACAAAAGTCCATTATCCTTGCAATAAAGAGTTAATGACCCAACAGAGGGAATATATTTGCCAGGGCGCCCATCTCCTTGAAAGGGCCAAAGGATAAGGAGTCATTAAAGCAGTGTTATCTGGTTCAGATAGCATTGGCATGTCTGTGAAGATCATTATTTTTGCCCCTGGAGCCGTTTTGGCAAAGGAGAGCAGGCCTAACTGCACTCCCAACGCTTACTCCAGGGTCAGCTGTGACACAGGGATGAAGACGCTAACGATACACAGCCTGGCAGTTAATGCATTTTCTAAATGCTCTTAATGACTGTGGATTCTAATGTGGGAGCGCTCCGGCTTTGTTTTTCGTTGTGCTTTGTCAGCTCACTGTAGCTGCCAGAGACACAGCCGAGTTGTTGCTTTCTTGTTCGTTCTTTATTTTTCTTTCTACTTTGATGTATTTTTCTCCTCTTCTGTAAGAAGGGAGGAGTACGTGTCTCATGGCCTCTCACGGCTCATGGACCCTCTGAGCTGTGAGGGGTTTATATTGTAATAACAACTGCAGTGTTTTACCTCCCAAGTGCAGTCCCCCCCCCCTTTGTTAAGCGGAGTGTTTACATGAAGCAGTAACCCCATGGGATCATGAAGAAGTTTAGCTCAGACGCTCTTTGTAGGCGATTATATGCCAAATGCAATGTCTCAACACATCTGAAGTTATAGAGCCATCTTTAGGTCAACAACATGCCGCCATTATGTAGACATAGACATGCATATTGGAACAGGGCCGCAATAAAAGTCATAGATGGACAAGAGGCATAACAAACACATTTGGTAGGAAAGACCTCATACAGGGCTTTAAGTTTTCCTTGCAAACTGTGCATTATTGGTGGACGTGCCATCGTAAACTGTGGACAGGAGGAAGGACATGTCAACTGTCATGTTTACTTCGACTTCCGTTGAGCATTAAAGGCGACATAGACCGGAAGCTCCAATTAACGCTGCGTTTGTGTGTGTGCATCATTACCTTGTTTATGAAACCTATAGGTTTACATCTAATGAAGCCATAGCTTGACGCTCTATCATCCCTCTCGTCCTCTTCCGAATTCACAAAAGTCCAGGAGACCACTTGTAATTAATGAACAAGTTAAATTCTTTACTTTACATCAAAAAAGGTGATACAAAACAAAATCTTTTCCACTTTCAAAATAATAAAATCAATATACAGAAAAGGAGAGATAGAGAAAAGAGAGTGAGAGAAAGAGAGAGAGGTAAAAAAACTGTGTGGCTCTACTCTCTCTGCTTGTCCGAATGCCTTAATTACCTCTCGGTAACGCCCCTAAAACTCCCTTTGTGTTGGATCGTTAAAAGGTCTAAACAAGTTCTAATACAGTCCAAACAATTACAAATGAAATTTTACATATTTTAAATCTAAATAATCATATATTTACCCTTTTAATTATTGTAAATATTTTAATTACTTAATAATCAATGAACTGTGTAATTTAACAACTTAAACATCAACAACATGCTTTTAGGCTCCTACAAAACCCTAAAGTTTCAGAGCAAACAGTTCAGCCACTGCTGAGAAAATAGGGTTTTATTGTTTTCCTGGGCTCTGCGAAGCGGATCGGCACTTCCGTAGTTTGATGTCGTCATCAGAAATCCTCACCACTCCTCTCACCACCGTAGCGCCTCCCGGTGCGGGCACTAATCCGGGCACATCCGGTTGCGTACATTCAACCGCAGAAGAAGAAGAACTACTCTCGTTGTAGCTGCTGAGATGCAGAGCATCCACCGTGCCAGAGGGGGAGCTGTGTATCTGAGAGCTGGCCTATCAATTACGTCACTTCCAGGTACCTGGCCAATCACAGGACAGTGGGAAAGCTCTCGTTGGCTGGCCAATCACAACACAGTCCATGTTCTGGGGGTGTGGTTTTGGTCTGAAACAGCGCGGCTGACGAGAGCGTCAGTGAGGAGATATTTTGATCGGCTCGTTTGCAGCGATTAGGAGGTTTTTAACCATGAAAACAAGTTAATATATGTAAGTAGACCTCCATAACTAACATATATGTGTGATACAAGCATTCGATGTCACCTTTAAAGCCCCTCCTGCCCGTCAGTGATGATAAAAGTTTGGTGGAACTTAAGCTTAGTTGTGCTTAAGTGATGTGAACACATGCTGGTTCGTTGAGAGCACCAAGGTTCTGGAACTAAAGCCATACCCATGGTACCCGTGTTGGTGCATGCTGCTGGGAAAGGGCTAATAGTGCATTCCAGATGCTTCACAAGTCAGATATAGCCTTGGGTACAATTTAGCATTATAAGTGGGTTCATTCACTGGTCAGCTAATCTGGACTGATAAACACATTACATGGTATTTCAAACATAAAAACACCATGGCAATATGTCTAAACACTACACTACCGCTGCTAGAAAAAACATACTAGTACATATTTCCTCCAGGGCAGCTGGACAGTACTATGATCTATTAAACTACTAGACACACACACACAAAAACATAACAAAACGAAAAATCTCCAGCTTTGTGCTTTGAATTGCCATCTTGAATTGTAAAGTCTATTTATTACAGGAAAACTGTGACATGCTGAGCATGACCCCAGGAATAATAATAATAAAAAACTATTAAAAAAGAGCAATGTGTTTAAACAGCCCTATGGTGAGAGTAAAATCTAGATTAGAAGCCCAGTGCAAAGTAGGATTTGTATTTATAGTGATAACTTTGGGTTTAGCCCATAATTTTGATCGTATGGGGCTTGTTCACACTTAGTTGGTAACAACAGCCAAATTACTAAACAATCAGATCACTGGAAATCCTTCCAAAAGGAACCTGACAGGGTCAAATGAGTATACAGTAAAGTGACAAATAATAAACAGCAATAAATACTTGTCATGTTTATTTATTGATGATAAACATTGTAGCTTCTGAATCATCATTTTGTAATCACAAATATTTGACTAATTACTTCACGTTCTAATTATTCCAAGGGTAATATGTGAGGCGGTCCAATGAATGTACAGTATGTCTTTGGCTGGGAAAAATTGAGAATCTGTGCTTGGGTGTGATTTCATATATCGTATATTGCCTGTGGATAATTGCTGTGGCTCTTATTTAGGATCACACACCATGTCAGGTTTGACGGAAGAATTAAAGGTACCTGAGCTCATTCCTGCACTTTGCTACAAAAGCACAACCAGGAATCCCAATTCACATACCAGCAATGTTGAAAACCAGCTTCAGTGAGCGGAACACGGTTCAAACTTGCCATCAGCTTCAGCACAGACACTTCAAAGTCTTCCCAGGGCTGTTTATTCTGTGATCGTGCAAGTCAAAGATCAGTGGAAGTGGAAAAAAAACAAAACATGTTTTGTATGTGAGGCAATGGCATGATGCCACATTCTATACAAGTCAGGTGTTTCATGTAGTGTGAGTGGGATAAGGGTGAAGAAACTGAAATTGTGATCATAGCAAGTCGTACCAAAGTGAGCTCTACTGTAATGCAGGTAACTGGAAAATAAATTCGGCAGAAGCTACGGGAAAAAAAAAAGGAGCTGCCTTCCACAGATGTTTCATGCAACAGTGATGATGAACAGTAGCTGTCAGCAGTGATGAGTGCTTCCTACTATTGGAAAAGAGAGTCAGGTGAAGTAGAGCGATTGTCAGAATCTGTTGAAGAGACCACCCAGATATCAAATCGGCTGTGCGAAATCTGGGAACTAGAGTTCTTCTCAATGTTCTCTGTGAGATTCAGCTTGCATCCAGTTGTGTTTATGGCAGACGTCACAAAGACTTCAGATACTGCCTTGAGTTTCCTGTGGTTCACAAGAGACGCCGATGCTGACATCAGCACTTGTGAATTTGATTAGAATAGATTGGAATGATAAACCATGTTTACAGCTGTGACAGCTATACAAATTAGACTTAGTTAGTTTTGCACACACACTAACTACTAACCTTTTACACATCAGGAGTAAACACACACTATTCACACGCAGGAGCATTGGGCAGCACTTATCTGCACCAGGGGAGCAATGGGGATTGGGTGCCTTGCTCAGGGGCACCCCAGGCCCTTGACCCAGCCTGGGATTTGAACTGGCATCCCTCCGTTTACGAGCCCAATTACTTTTCTCTTGGCTGTGGGGCTGCCTTAAAGCTCAGTGGCCCATACGGGGAATAAACCTTGGCCTTATTAGCGCCCAGTCTTTTCAACTGAGCTAACCAGCCGTGGCTATGTAAGTAGCATGACATCACATCAACACAACACTTTACACCTAGCACTAGAATGCCTCTTCTGTGGTCAGATTGTGATTGGATGGCGCTTCACCACATGCATTTACACGTGGTATTAACATGGTGTCCACATCAAGGTCTGATCGCTATCTGATCACGATAATCCCTCTGCTTCATCATCTCCCCCTCTTCCTCTCCAAAGATTTCCAACAGCAGACTATGGCATCACATCTTGTGAGCTGCCATATCATCAACAACAACAACAACAATGTTAGCCGCACGTGAAGTTGCAATATTATATGGACGAACTGAACCAAACTGTACTACTTGAAGAAAATCTGGGTTTTTATGTACGTTGGGCAAGGGCCCTACTTTAAGGAGGTTGTCATCTTGCAGCAGCCTGGACAGACCAGCCAGAAACCAGCCAGATTCAAGCAAAACATTTAAAACACGAGTAAAGAACGTCATCCATACTGATAAGCAAAGGGAGGTGTTAGTGGAGGAGTTCTCCATTTGTTACACTCTGCAATCTTGCCATCACATTTCACTGTTTCTTACACACTGGACCTTAAAAACTGTGGTGTAGACAAAAAAAAACTCAAAACAACAAATAATTGCATAACTTACATAACATGGTGCAAAAAATCCCTTAAAACATGAGGCCATACACAACGCAACAGTCAAATGCTGTGTTGTGACTACAGTATATCGGATGTCCATGCGCTACAATACTAAGTGCAGTGTATGTTATACACTAAGTGTACCAATAAAAGAGTCTAATCCTGTTGTACAGTAAATTAAACGAGGACTTTAGCACAAGAGAGATGTAATCAATGCAGTGGCGGTGCAGTTTATTCAATTAACAATGTGATGTGGTTCAGGAGAAGAATTGAACACCAGTCACAGGTCTGACTTGCACTAGTATCACACTAAGAAGGGGGAAAGGAGAGAGGTGGAGGAAAAACAAAACATCATCTCAGTATTAGCTGCAGTTGCATGGCTAGTGACACTGACAGAGAAAACTACATCATGTCAGAACTGGTACCTGGATCTCCTTCACCAAGATACGACAAGCTTGAAAACCATGTCAGCTCTTCTATGGAGACATTTATACTCACTTGGGAAAGTCCACGGCAGTTATTCTGTTTTCTTCAGGTCATTATTACACTGAAAAAAAAGAAAATGGTTGACAAACTTAAAAAAGGACTTCATTTCAATTAAAGAAATCAAGTTTATTTAAATGAAAGTAAGCAAGTTGTCTTCAAATAACTGAACTGTGTCCACATTTTACTGTTGGTTTTCCCTATAGTTAATAACACTAGCACATAGGAGACAGTTTGTAGCAATATAATTCTTGGAATATGGACATAGAGTATATATATACACCATAGATAACTTTTCTAAGAAAGTTTAAAGAAATAATTCAACACAATTATGGTTATTGTTATCTCACTAAAAATGTGCATATTTCATTGTTGAGCTGCCATCATCAGCACCAGTCCCATTGCGATAAACCAGCAATGATACCGTCATTACACCATCTGTTCTATACTGCTAAATAGTTACAGTGAAGCCCTAGACCGGAGGCATTCATTGTACCAACACCTCCTCCTCATTAATCCGTGTGTGTTGTAATGATGCCATCGCATCGCGTTGCATCATCCCCGTGACCGCAGACAAACATGGCGGTAATGATGTCACGCGCTCACCGGCAGAACTCCGGGACAGCTGAAGCCATAATGACACACGACACACGTCTGCCGTTAGTGGGGATTCGTCTCATGCTTGCCACGCTTTCTTTTAATTTGACGAGGCTGTAATCTCCCATCTACTAAAGGACTTTCAACAGCTTGCGCCTAATCAAAGATTTTCCCTCCGCTTTGTGTGTGCGGATAAGGAAATTCAATTAGCTTAATTGGCCCTGGATATTATGCTCTGTAATGTGGTGTCGACAAACTTCACAGGGCACTTTGGAAGCACCTCGCTAATGAGAGCAATAACTTTAATCCAAATGTTTTACCTCGACATTCCAGATGATTCTAAATTGAAATCCAGGTAATTAGCTGAAATAACCCACAAGGAGATAGATGGGGCTCCTCCTTGAAGCTTGCTAATGGCAAAGTATAAATGAAGGGTTGCGTTTCCTCTCGCTCCATGTGTGACACATGACGAAATGCAAACGAAAATCCACTTTTAACTCTGACAAGATGAAAGCCAATTGTGCTTTTTTTTTATAGCTGAACACAAGGTGGAATTGAAAGAAATTAGCCGCCTCATTCGAATGAGTACTTTTAACCCTGAAAGTGTGGCTCTTCACTGCTGTGTTTTGTGCGCTTCCTATCATTTCACACGACTAACGAAAAGGGCCTTTATAAAGCAGCAGCAGCAGCAGCAGCAGCAGCAGCAGCAGCAGCAGGGAGAGCAGAGGAAATGATTGCACTTGAGATCAATCCTGTATCACAGGCTGCAACATGCTCTGCTGGTTAGGGTAATGAACAGGGAACAGGCTCTTTCCAGCGGGCTGGTTCATATGAAATGATGGATATTTAACCCCAGCTGCTTCAGTAAACATTGCAACTGATCAATTAAAGCTGGGGTAGGTGGGGTAGTTTTGGCCTTATTGAACAATGATTCCATAATAACCTTTCAGCATAATGAATATCAAGTGGCCTGCGTGAGAACTCGACCTCCAGCCTTGAGGAAATCTGGCCTATAACAGGAGAAACTGACCAATCACAGGGGCAGGTCACGGAGGAAAGGGTGTTCCTTTATGCTGTTCCACTAAGAACAACCACTTTTTGGATGTGATACTAATATCACAACAATGAATTCCCACCAATATCAGTAACAGTTCAATCTACAGTCTTTTACATCTTTTTAAAACACTTGCATTTACCACCGAGCATAAAAGTCTCTGCCAAATCAAAGATGCAGATCATCCGCTGTGACCCCTAGAAGCCAAAAGAAAAATAAAGCTGGCGCTAGACATCCCTCTTTACAGCATGTCACCTGTTCTAATGAAGCATTTACACCATTGTTAGAGTTTAAGGATCATATAAATATTTTAGCCAGGGTGAACCCAGACGACTCCAAAAAAGTCAGAGTCGGTTGTCCATTTTAAGCAACCTTGCAAAAATGTTTAATTCCCTTGGCAGAGATAATTAAACCAGTGTCAACATTGGGTCACGTGTTGCATATCAACTGTGTCCATCTGTGGTCATCCAGTGGCTGGGGCGCAAAGAGTCAAGAGTCTGAAAACGGACTCTTTTAAAATCTCGAGATCCTGCCCACTGTAGCAGCAAAGTGCCGTTTGTTTCCAGTTATAAATGTCAGGCGGACAAATGTGGCAATGAGACTGGGGAAAGAACAGACACCACACTCACTGGTAACACAATAAAACTGTATTACATTTGTGCTTAAAATTATTACAATTACAGTATTTACAAGCGTTGTCCTAAAAAATAAACATCTCATGCTGGATGACACATAAAAAGAAATCATTGTACAATAGCAAGCAAAAATGAATATTTCTTTTATGTACACCCATAATTTACAAATTGGAGAAAGGATCTCTTGTTTTCCAGCTGGGAGATGGTGCCGAGTGCTGTTGCACATGCTCTGATGCTGATGTGTCATGTTTAAAAAAATATGAATGGTCGTTGGAGAAGAACGTAGCTCCTCTGCAGCAGGGAGCCATCGCGGCATAGATGGCCGCGCCTTTCATCCTCAACGTGAGCAAGTGATGGAGAAAACGTAACCTGGATTGGAGTACCAGCAGGGGAAACAATGCTAAATCTTGGACAACTGGTGAAGCGTTGAACGTTTATCAAATAAATTAGTGTACAAAAAGTTACCAACCCGCCCACCATCCCGTTACGATCCCGTACACCCCCCTTACAGCCGCTACGACAACCTGCCTCCGTGAGAATTCCCTCATATTTCGGTTTAAAACAGTGTGAAAGCGAAGGTTTATAATAAATAAGAAAGACTCTTTAAAGCAAACAAAAGACATTACACAGCCTTCCAGAGCCTGGTGTTACAGTCCGAACCCAAGTCATACTGCTGAAAGCGGCTCTGATGGAATGCATTTGAGGAAGGAAACTGACTCTCATGACCCCACTAAAGATAGTCTCACACAGTTGGGAAGTTCATCTACAGGCATTTTGTCTGATCCATACCATTAAAAGCTGCTTTCTACACACACATTAAGTGGACACCTGGGGACTCCTTTTTGGGCTCCACCACCTGCAGTAAAAGTGTCTGCCTCTTTTTGGTCACCGTCTTCAGACATGAATGTCTGGACGATTGGGTCCAAACATTCTATGGCGTTGGTTGTTCACATTGGATGAATGCAGCAGGAGATTGTCTGGGTCAGATGTTTTCACAACAGCAGGTGAATGGGCTCAGTAAGAACAGAGGTCTCAAACACACGGCCCACCATTTAAATGTCTTTTGATATTTATAGACTTGTTTTGGATCATAAATAAACACTTCCTGACCTGACTTGAAGTTCATCAGGTCATTTGAGTTTGAGACCCTTGTTCTACAAATTGTCCGGAGCCACTTTTACGGACGTTTACAATTTCCCTGTGGACAATTTACGGAATATGTGAGGACTTTGTGCATGTATGAAAGCAGCTTAAGTGTGAAATGAGCTCGTTGCTGGGCAGATTTGACGAGATACAGGTGTTTTCATTGACATTGAAAACATCCAATGACGTTTACTGGTCAAATCCGGACTGGTTCAAATATAAAAACATGTGATACTAGTCATTAGGGTTGAACAATCAGGTGTTTCATGTGTTTACTGTAAGCTTCTGATATGGACCAGGCCAAGCCTTGTTAGACTGCACTGCAGAGAAGTCCTCAACCGGAAGACACACACACACACAAACACACAATAAACCAGTCATCCAAGGGTTACATTTTTGCCGCTCTTCAGTTTACATTCACTGTGTATTTCATCAGATATCAATACAGTAAAAAGGTCTTCATCGGAAAAATTACATTGATTGATAATACCTCAGTGTGTTCTTCGATTCAAGTAGAAGATGTTGTACTGTGCAGTCAGGTGGGACTCTGTCCTTGTCAGATTAAATGAGACAAGTCTGGTTTTAGGTGGGTTAGTTATTCTTTTTTTTTTTTTTTTTTCTTCCCCCAACTGGGAACACATGGTTGGTGAGAAATTGCTCTGAGACCAGTGTATGTTGGCCAGAGGAACAGAGGCAGCATTGATCAGTCACAAACAAAGAAAATGAGCAAATATTTTTCTTGTAGTTGTAGTTTGTTGTATGCTTCCAGGGCCCGTCTTTGCCATGCCGGCATCTCTATGGCTATTTTGTACAGCAGAATGTGTCCACACTCCCATGCAGGGAGGCTTGCTTGCTCAGTTATGTACATGTGGGGGACAGGAGATGGACAGGAGGCTATAGTGCTTTTTGTTGTGTGATTGCAAGCTCTCCTTCAGTCTCTCTCGTTCTCCCACTCCTCCTCCTCTTCTCTTCTTCCTCCGCGTCAGCCTGCGAGGGTCAGCGGACCTGGGGAGCGTAGCCCTCCTTCATCAGCCCCTCCTCGTAGTCTGTCTGGCACAGGATCATGTTGTTCTTCAGGAAAAACTTGTCTCCCACACAAAACCTGCGCCACACAAAGAGAAAGGAAAAAAAAAAGGGTGGGGGGGGGGAGGGTTTACATAAGCATCAAAGTGAGAATCTGATCATTAGTACTGAGCTGTAGGCTAACAGGCCCAGCTGGCTCTCTGACTATTGTGCTAAACCTCTACCTTAGCTACCAAATACACCCCCCCCCCCCGCATTCAGCTGCAGCGGCGGGCATGTGCAGACGAGGAGTGCTCCTCTAGGACATAGTCAACTCAATTACAAGGGGGGAAATGCAGGGCGTAGAGGGGATGCTTGTCAGTTTGGGTAGAGGGGTGGGGGCCGTGGTGCATATACGAATGGCATTATCTCCGTTTACAGCCAAGGTTCCTCTGCACCTGCAGCTACTACAGAAACATCCCCACCTACCACACCATGGCAATCCTGTCCTGGTTTCTGTAAAGACACAAGGGGGTGGGGTTGGGGGGGGGTTGTGGGCACTGATACGCTTGACCTTTTGGCACAGCACCAAGCGGAGATTATGTCGAACACATAAGAGCGCTAACTCTCACTGTATTGTCCTGAGGGCTGCTTATCTCCCTCTGCGTGCAGGTTGGACAAGGTCGGGAGAGCAGTGGTGCTGGTGTTTACCGGCAGGGAAGAGGTGTAGAGCTGGTGTGTGTATGTGTTTGGGGGGGGGGGGTGCACGCTGCCGTTTGACTTCCCCTGGATGTCGAGACTGCCGCGCATTCGTACGCAGTCCCAGGTACACACCTGACAAGTCCGGGCTTTTTGTAGCATTTATTCAGTGCTGCAGGGCAGATTGAGCATTGTGAATTGTGTGGTCCATTTGGGACCAATTAGCAGGATTCAGGTACACAATAGGTACTGGCATAAAATGCTAAAAAAGTGTGTGAGTGGTATGTGTTTCTTGAAATGAAGCCAAATGTTCCAGGAGGAGGAGGAGGTGACATTTATTTAGACAGAACTATGATTTAAAGCTGCAGGCTCCATGGCGCTAAAGTTTTTTTTTTTCTTTTCTTTTGTTTTCATTCATGAATGGCTAAAATGAGGACAAAGTTGATGATGGTATCTAACTCCAACTGAATTTGTGGGTGTTTATTCTGCCAAACCATCCCATTACTATACAAAATGACTGAAGTGGTTTGTCTTTTTAGAAGTGTTTGTCCCAGGAAGCTAAAGAGCGTCCTATTAGGAAGACCTTTGCATTGTAAAGCATGAATTATCTCCACCATGGGTGACACTAGAATCTGACATGATCACTCCAAAAGAACTAAGAGAGAGAGAACTAAGGAGATGACATTTACAGCCTGAATCCAATTTTAGCCTACAAACCCCATTGGAGCACAACAGATTTATTTTTACCCCAGGCAGATGCTTGAATATATTTTTATTAAAAATGTTATTATTTTTATTTTTTTTTAAATCGTACAATATTAGGAAAAGATCATGTCAAATATTTGTTAAAAACAAGCTAAACGCACAAGAGTTAATGCTCCAATGTCTAACGTTTGGGGGGATTTATTGGCAGAAATCGAATATAGAAATAATAATGTTTGTATAAATGCATATTTTTTTTAATATTTTTTGAGTATAAGCCTTTTTGTATGTACTTATTGTAAGATTTGTTTTAAGGAAGCTAACATCTTTAGCCGCCATGTTTCCCCAGCAGCCTAAACGGATGTAGATTTGCATTTCTCCAGTCTTTTGGGAAACTACGGTGGCCTTCATATACCCAAAAGAATGTGCGTCTTCTTTGTGTATTAAGCATCCACTTCAAAAAGTAAAATGTAAGATGACAACATGTAAAAGGCTTATTCTAAGGCTTCTAAGTTTTATTTTAAGGTGACCCATGTGCATGTTGGTATTACACTAATACCAACGTGGGTAGTTTATTAAATATCAACCATAAAACCCCTCCATAATGTTACACACTGGAACTTTAATGCCAGAATAACTGTTAGTAGCCGACTAAACAGGCAACTCATCCTTCCATTAATCTGGACTGTTTGACACATTTGTCATTCACCCCCTTTAAAACATCAGTCGCCTGCTTTAAATGACATGTGCTCTCCCACAATCTGTCAGTGTCTGTCTTCACTGACATTGGGCCCAAATCCAGTTCATATCACTTTATTTATTTATTCTCCCTCTCGCTCCCCCTCCCCTTTCCCCTTTGTCATCTGCGCTTATTTCACACGGCGAAATTGTTTCTGCTCACTGAAATGTCAGCAGCGTGTGTGACATATGTGCACCAATTATGATGTGGATATTACACTGGGCCCATCACAGGCATATCTAATAAAAGACCTTGTGATGCCCTATCGTAGTCCCAATTTCTTTACAAAAAAAAATTCAGCTGCAGGAAACATCCTTTCCAGAACTCTCCAGCAGATTGTGCTGATATATTAGATTTCTGATTTCAGTAAATAAAAAAAACAGCTATTTTATGTTGCACACTGTTGATATAATATGTTACTGGAGTGTGGTTAGCGCCGTTGCCTTTCCAGCAAAAAGACCTGGGTTGGTGAACCAGGGCCTTTCTGCTCGGAGTATTATACTCCCCGTGTGTGCGTGGGTTTTCCCTGGGTTCTCCTGCTTCCTCCCACAGTCCAGAATGACGCAGAGGTTAATTGGACACTCTAAACTGACCGTAGGTGTGAGTGTGAGAGTGAATGGCTATTTGTCTCTGTGTGGCCCTGCAAAGGACTGGCGACCTGTCCAGGGTGTACCGCGCCCTTCGCCTTATGTCAGTTGGGATTTGCACCGCGTTCCTCATGTAGAGGATAAAGCGGTAGACCATGAATGTATGAATGAAGCCCAATAACAAAACACGCCTACAACACACGCAAACATGACGTTATTTGCCCAATACTAGCCATCTCTGATGTCTCTTATGCCCCTCCACTCGGGTGAAGCTAATGGCTAAGCTAACAGTTGTGTCCGCAGATTTGTTGGACACTTTGCTGTCTACAACTGGTGCACAATTTGAGATATTACTTTCAGCACAAATCTCGAGTTTGCCCACTTCAAATCAATGCATGGGCAAATTATGCAGGGGCCACGGGTGGGGTCACCATGGAAACCATGGACAAACCCACTTCGGACCTATGTTGGCAGCCCAAATATAACCCTTTAATGGGGCCCACATAGACATGCTGGGTGGGGATGTAAGGCAAAAACTGCACTCAGAGCGCCCTCTGCTATACTGTGAAGTAGTTACTTCTGGACTGGTGTGCTTCTAGGCTGTATATGTTTAACTCAAAATGTTTTTCGGGTTCAGATTTGACCTTTAAAGTTATTTAACATATGTGTGTTGCAGCAATGCTATACTTTAAAGGTCTTCCTTCCATCCATAATCACAAACACCACATATTATTGTGTGAGATGATGTGTTTTCTGACTTCAGCTTAGACTAGGCCAGCTTCAGATGATGCCACCCTCCCTCTCCACCTGGGCTGCCATCATTTTCTCCCCTCCATCTTCCTTCCTGTACTTAGAGCTGACTGTGACTAATGAGTCTTTGGAGACCTATTGTTGTAGGAGGAAGAGAAAGAATGGCTTCCACAGGCACACACTTAAAAGATGTATTGCAATGCCAGCCATTTGCCTCCGGGGCTCGTGTTAACTAGAGTATTCATTTTCCACTCAAATGAAGAAACAGGGAGATTGTCAAAGAGAGGAAATGGTCTCGACTGCACCAAATCTAATTACTGTTAGGATGCATACAGGTTCAGAAACACTTGGCCCTATGACACTGATGCTTAATTGTAACTGTGTGTTATAAATCTTCTCTGGCATATCGCTGCCGGGCAACCACGAGGAGCAGAACAAGGACGCGCTGAGGATGAGTTTCTCTTTGGGGAACGTAACTTAGAACATATGATTTTACAGTTGGAAAGGAGGAGATTGTCATTATCTATTTATTTCGTCCCAGTCTTTGGTGGCAAAACTCTGCCTCGGTTGTGTTTTCAGGTTTTTGAAACCATTGTTTTAAAGCCCATGCTATTTTTTTTTATTTCAATACTGCCAATACTGCAACTTTTACATTTTTAGAACAAGACTGATTTATGTCCAATTGAACAGGTACATATAATATAACGTTGTTAATGTGACATTCAAAATATTGGAGTAGTGGTTCCTCACTTTCACTAATAGATTGGCTGCCAACAGGGACAGAAAAAAAATCTATTTTAGCCAATTGACAAAAGGCTCAGCATGCAAAATCTACACTTTTGTATGTCTATGATATCTTTTTCTTGGTGTTAGACCAAAGTCTTCAGACAAAAATGAATGATTTTACATCACAGCACACAGGAGTTATTGATCCACTGCTGCCTCCATTAATGAGTTCAAATGCGACTCTTGCGACTTTGGTGTTTTTAATTCCCTTTGTTCACTTTTACTTCAGTGGCACAAACTTACCAAATGAGAGAGCAGTCGACCAACTTTGATTTTCTCCATGGATTTTGGTGTGGTCATAAATTAAATACAAGTGATGTTGTTAAAATCATGTTTTCCTAATGGTTCGGCTGGCAGCAAAGTTATCAGGTAGGTCCAAGAAGTCAAGTCCTCGTTCAACCATAGTTCCAAAAAACATAGCTGTCCCTTTAATGTGAATCATATTGTGCATTAAAATGGGCCTCCAAATTACTTGCAATATCATGCCCTTTAAGGTCCTTTAGCCTGATCTGGTTTAACTTTGTAATTTGTGTAAAATATAAGGAAATAGAGAAAGGGTGCTTTTAAAAAAACAAGTCTCTAAGTGCCTTTTGAGGCAGCTAGACTGATTAAAAAAGGGGGGGGCGTATCCATTCCGTCAAATGCACGTGAGACTGATGAATTGGTTGGAAACGCCTTCTGTGTGGACACGCCTTGACATATCTTAAGCCAGTGGAGCAAACACAAATGTGAGACCTCAGTATTCACCACGATAATTTGCACTCCATAGTGTCCTTGCATTCATATCCAAAGGCTCTTCCATGAAGAGAAATCTAGCCCCAACCTAATATGGTCACCACTAGGCAATGCATTATGGGTATTATGAACATTTTGGGTGATTTACACTTTTTTTATTTGAAGGATATGTAGAACAATTAAGAACTGTAATATGGTATAAGTATAGCCTTGTGATTTGGATTGTTTGTGACCGCAATTTTAATTTGATAAGTATTAATTGTTCAAACCTAATCCAAATAATTTTAAAAAGTGAAGAAATGGAAGTGTCCACCACTGCTTAACAGTAGGACCTGGATGTGGAAAATATATGAACTCACCCCACGACTGGTGGGAAACTGACATGTATTTTATTTATAACATTTGTCTTTTTTACTTTAAATTGTGATTTTTTTTTTTTACTCCACAGTGTGGTATTGTGGAGTTGGAATTGTGTGTCTCTAGTATGCTGGCTGCACAGCCTCTCCAAGTCCTCACTACCAATCATACACAAAGTGACAACTGTGTCCCTTATTGCCTATTAGGCTGCTGTCTAACAAGGCGAACTCATGACATACAAGGCACCAGTGGTTGAGCTTAGCTGTGCTGAATCCAATTGGTGTCAGTTTCCCATCTCTCTGAAAGCTCCAGTAGGGAGCCTCCTCCCTGTATTCGCACTGACCTTCCCCTGCACTGTCACCCATCCTACTCCCGACTACACTAACCTTCCTTGCAGCCTCCCTAGACTGCGGCCTCCAGCTCATCAGGGGGAAATTGGGCCAGCACTGGCTAGATGATGAGGCTGGACGACAGCCCCATCGATTAGCTGTCCCCCAGGGCTGATCTGTGGCTAACTGCTTGCTGGATGGAGTCTCATATCACTTTCCTTATTCCCAACACCCCCGCCCTCACTAGCACCCTCTCCTCAGAACCAGATACCTCCCTCACCCCCTTTTGGTTCTAAGACCTCACTGGTGTGCTCTCTCTTTCCAGAGCTGCAGGTGTAGGGGAAAATAACAGGTCTGACTAGTGGGAAGGTCACGGCGATGGATTTATGTCCAGTTTAACAGAGTGAGGCCACAGTGGGTGCAGACATGAGCAATCAGAGCCTATGTAGGACCCTATATTTTCACTGATAGACCAGGGACAGGAGCTATTCACTCCCCCTGGCTTGATACAATTTCAAAGTCATGCACAGAGTGGAGAAAGAGGGAAAAAGAGTGGGGTATTGCTCTCTGGCAGACACACAAGTAAGATAAGTGGTCAGGCCCTTCCATTTATCTTCTTCTCAATTCCTCTTTCATGGCAAGGGAGAGATTGGTGGCAACTGTGATGGTGATGATGACAAAGAGCAAGAAAGCAGCTGCAGGTCATGATCGCAGTGACACGTCCACCGTCAGCTACCGAGACAGTCTTTTTCCACCTCTGCCCTGCTGCACTAATTAGTCTGTCATTTAAGCGCTCCGCCGTTTTAATAACTGCAGCAAGTCATTTGGTTAAAGTTAAATCGAGCTACTGTGTCCGAAGGCCACACTGTTGGCCTTTCTGTATGGAGTTTGCATGTTCTCCCTGTGTGTGCATGGGTTTTCTCTGGGTTCTCCAGTTTACGGTCCAAAAACGTGGTTAACTGGACGCCCTAAAATGACTGTGAATGTGACAGTAATTGGTTGTTCACTTCTACAAGGCCCCGTGTGGAGGATAAAGCAGTAGACGATGTGTTTGACTCATTAACTATTTAAAAATGAACATCATTTTCCGGTTACAAAACAAACTTCTGTTTTCGAAGCCTTAAGCGTCACGATTTTCTGAGGCCGCAAGTTCACAGACGTCACCTGCAACCTATTGTCCAATAGGTGCCACTTCAATAATTTAAAAAAATTGGCATTATGTTCTGTTGAAGAAGATCTGAACATTTAAATTGAGACCATTAACACCTCAGGAAAATGTTTACTGATGTTATAAATCAAGTGAGAAGTAGACTTATTATCTCTTTGCAACCGGGGAAGTCACCCCCTGATGGCTAACTGGAACTTCCATCTTACTTCTTGGGCTTGTCTATTTTTATATAATGATCTATAGTCCGATTGTATTATGCTAGCTCGAGATAGGCCACCCCTGCAGCGTGTTCGTGTTAGACGTTTTCCAGTTGACCTATGACGTCATGGACCAAAACAACTTTAGCTGACGGCTAGTTGTTAGCATGTCGAGCACCTCCATCAACTTCAAAATATGCATCTTTTTAAACTGATGGAGCATAAACTCAGTGTCCTGGTCAGTCTAAAACTGTAGCATTGTAGCTTCGCCATGCTTTTCAGAGATTTTAAGTCATTTAAGACTGAGTTTCAGTTGGACTTATTTACATGTATTTATAAGTGGTGATTTTAGTCAGATTAACAGAGAAATAAAAACATTTCTGAGGTCAAATAAAGAATGATGAAATGTTTAAAATCATTTATGCTGGGTTCACTATAGTGAGGTGGTCATACAAGCAAATATATGTGTATATATATATGTATATATAGATATATATATACACACACAGTGGTGGGGGCTGTATGTTCATACTTGATTGCTTGATTGTAGCAATTCCACCTTCAAAAACAACAACACGGGCTGCAGCTGACCCACAGGAGCAGCGGATAATTACGCGGCGCGACCCCCAGTGACCTCGTGATTGCCTGCTCTGTTTATCAGATTTCACATTTTATGACAACGTTCCGCGGAGAAATCTCCAGGCCATTTGTGAGATGGATTAGATTGCTTTATCGAGAGGGCCCTTGGGGGGGCAGCGGCGGGCGGCGACGGCAGTGCCGTGGAGGGGGGGGGGGGCAGAGTCCGGGGTTTTCATGTTTGTACGAGGCTCGGGAAACAAGAGAAAGGGCAGCGCTGGCATCGATGAACAAGGCTGTAGATCGGCGTGCCAGACAAACGGAAGCGGGTTTTTCCAGCAGCAAGGCTGCGACAAGATGTTGAGACACTCGTCTGGGAATCTTAAGTGAGACCACATCTCTTGATACATTATATGCTAAAGCTGAGAGCGTTCGTTTGGAAGTACCCTGAGAAAACTCCTAATCAAGATACAAATGCCCAGTTAACCCACTATTCTTTAGAATTGTATAGTGTCTTAATGCTGTGTCACAGCCTTTTGGAAACTACGGCGACATCCTGGTGGGTTTCATTCCTGCAACATGTCATTATTGGCCAGGATATAAACACTCTGAGGCATTACTGACCCATTAACCAGGAGCCCTTTGTCTCTAAACCTAACCACTGGTTAGTCACTGTGCTTAAATCCTACCTACCGCACCAGAAGCAGCTAATGCTGACCTGCATATGTGTAGACGTGTAGATAAATAATGTCATTTTGGTTAAGAAACATGAGCTCACACACATCTGTAGTTTGCAGAAAATCCAAGCCCTGGTTCCCCCCAACACATGTGGCATCATCTTTTTTTTAATTCTAAGGCTATAACTACAAGAAAACCCTATGTAGTTTATAATTATATGAGGCGGATGGCAGATTGAGTCAACAAAAATCATGTGAGCTTTTAAAGTCATGAAAATAACCCTAAAATAATATAACATATAACCAGCGAAGACACACATCGTGCCAGAAAGTCAGCCTGACATTGGGCTGATTTGGCTGTTGTTTTTATTTCAGCGACTTTACGTGGGCACCATCGTTCCTCTTGGACCTCTCAGCCAAACATGAGTAATCCTCTAAACATATACCCACACAGCTGCGCAGATGTGCAGAAACAAAACAGAAAACTAAAGTCAGAAGCGAGGAACGGCTCCAATTAAAGGCGGTGCCACACCATAAATCTTGGCCAGGTCCTGGTGAAATTGTGATGGGCATCTGAAAGGTGCTCGCAGAGCCAGAACGGCCCTCGTGGAACACTTTAACGTCGATTTTATTCAACAGTTCAGCAGCTGCCCTAATGTAAAAAGAAAGATTTGCTCGCGCCTAAATGGGTTTTAATGTGAGAGAGCAGAGTTGGCCTGCCTGGGCCTGGCTGATGAAGATTAGCTGACTTCTTCCATTAGGAGAGGCTGTCTGGTGCAGCCGCCTGAAGTGGCAAGACAATAACCGAGTGCTAATTGTGCGTAACCAGGTCCTTTGCCTTGAGCATGCACAATGTGTCTGGTTTGTGTGCATGGCTGCTTGTGTCTGCGTGGCGGTAACAAACTCAGGGTTGGAGGGAGAAAAAAAAAAAAAAAAAAAGATGAGAGAAACACAGGAACGGAGCCAACACATAACCTTCCCGATGTGTTCCCCTAAGGTTTTCTGATGGATAGTGTTTCTTGTAACCTTCAAAAAAAAAGAAGAAAACTTTGATAACATTCTGGCTTTGCTCATTAGCTCCAGGACTGTTCCCAGAAAATGTTTGCAGCGATTCAGTCATGCTAATGTGGAACCTGTGAGGGGACTTTCCAGAATGCTATACAGTATAAGATCGTGTTTGATGTACCAATGGAATAGTTTAAGGTTTTTGAAGTGTGGTCACCTCTTGACCGTTCAGTGTATGTCCCCTGCGCCTACAACCCAGCAGGCAAGCCCTCAGTGCCAAGAGTTCTTGGACAGAAACACAGCCTAGATCCAGATTAATGGCACATTCACACTACTAAATCTTAAACACAAAGCATCTGCGATCGCTTTGTCTGCCATCCGCGCTAACAAGGAGGTTTTGAGCACCTGAAATGGAGTGTTAGGTGTTCAGAAGTTCAGAAATGCTGCCGGCTCTGTCTTAGTTTTAAAACTCGGCGGCTGCTTCTTAATGACATTCAGACATTTGGAGTTTGATTGGCTTTTATCAGTCGCAACGCTGAATTAAGCTCAACTGACATTTAATACAAATGTACAAGTGTTGAGATTAACTTTGGTTGTTTGCTCTGTCTTGTCCCACTCGCAGTAGATTGTCTCCAGTAACTTTTTCAACCAACTTTCAGATCTGCAAGATTAAACATGCTTTTGTTTAGGCTATATTTTGTGTTAATGACGCATTATATGTGTGTTTATATCAAAGTATCCTCCTCCTCCTCTACTGAAAACCACTCGTGATTTAACTTTAATGTTGTTTCTGCAAAAATGTCCATATTTTGGCATAGTTACAGACACTTGTGTAGACGAATGATCCTATTTTTAAATAAAAAGTGCTGGTGTACTCTATACCAGCACTCTTGAAATACCTCGTTCAATCAGTTAATGGTTTCTATCTTTTGTTCTACCTAGTAGAAATGAGCTCTTTACGCCAGCGAGAAGCTACAATCTATACATTGGTTGATCAGTGATTCTACTAGTGGAGGCCATTGAGATTGTGAAGTGTCACACCGAGCCACTCCATGACCACTGAGACTGGACAACGTTGGAGGACTTCTCTTTTGGGTTGTTCTCAATTCTTCCAACTATGCATTATAAAGTGAATGTTGTGAAGGTGATACTGGAGTTTCTTTAAAAAAAAGCTTTTTCTCTATCAAAACCTCCAAACTGCTCCCTCTTTGGTGCTGTGGTCAGGAAGCAGCGTCCCAAAATCTCTGACCACATCCTGATGCAGTCACAAGCCCAAGTAATGAAGACTTATGGGAAGCATATGTATGGCCATGAAACTGCACCTGTAGCTCAAGGCTGACACTGCGCTGCAGTAAGTAGAGGCTCATAATCACTGCGTTGGGCCCAGCAGGGGTCCTTAAGCCCTCAGATGTGTCCGCTCGCTCACTGGTTAGTGTGATAAATCTCTGGTGTGGGATATTTCTTTAACTACGAGCAGCACTATGGGCCGCAATCTGGGCTTCCCCGACCGGCCATCTGCCTGCACACGGGTGCGAGAGAGGCACAGGGGTGTGGTCCGATCACTCACCTCTGATTGCAGAGTTGACACGCGAAGCAGTCCAGGTGGTAGACGTTCTCTTTGGCCCTCATGACCATCTCGAAGGCTGGGATTAGCTTGCTGCAGGCTGCACAGTTCCCCGTTACGCCAAACAACCTGAGAGATCATCCACACACACACACACAAACAAACAAAAAAAGGTACAGAATATAAGTCACGGGTGCTATTGTAGTTTCCTACTGCTTTCCGTCTTCACACTCAGACTTAAAGGTGCGTTAAATTTCTCATCTGACATTGGTTAAGAAAGTAATCAACACTAACCCTTGTAAAGTGCGGGCCAGTGATTTTTAATTATCTCACACCACCCAACCTATTACAAAAGAAATCTGCATTAATATGCCTCGTGCCAAGGTCCAATTTACACCATCCCGTAGCTTTATGACACAAGTTGCTATATGTGCTGCGACGAGCAGGAGAGAGCGTGGCAAATGGTCACCAGAAGAAGTCGATGACGACAGCGGCTCAGTCTCGGGCTGGCGTGATGCCCGGCGGCACAAAAACACTCAAAAGTCTCATCTCTTAGTCTGACTTTAAGAAATGTATTTTACTCAATAATTCGAATTGTTTAACCTCATGTAAACATACTAGGGTTCGCCACAGCAAAGATTTTAGTGTAGGTAGACTGGAGTACCCAATTAACAATTAGCAATGGGTACCTTGCTCAGGGGCACCCCAGCCTTTGAGCTGGCCGGTCCAACCCTCCGATTCTCAAGCCCAATTCCCTTCCGCATGGCCACGGGCTGCCCCCAGCCTGTGCCTCTTATTTCATACGCCAAAAAAAAGTACAAAAATAACAGGTGCAGATGCTGCTTCCACCGTTTCGTGGTGACTCTGAGCACCAAGTGACAGCTGTCAAAGAGATCGTGATCGGCGCACTAACACGCGGCGCAGACACGCTCACTGTCTCTGGATCGGTTACAAAAATAGGACGGACAGAGGAGCACAGTACAAGAAAAGAATAAAAGAGAAAAAAAAATAAAAAATGACAGGGCCGCAGCTTGTGCCATTGAAATAAATGGGACATGGCTACAACTACTGCCCAAGGAGGGACCCTATTATTTCTCCGCCTGCTCCCGGGACATTAATGTGAGTATTCATTAGGGATTCAGGGCCGTTACTACGCAGGGACCTGGGCCAGGCTGTAACAAGGGAAGGAAATATCTGATAACGAAATCATATAACAAAATAACCTATTAGGCAGACTTCTTGAGGCACTTTTAGCCGTCGTTGTTAAAATGATAAAACGGCATGCCACTCTCTGAGTCTGTAAGAGATCGCAATCTGATAAATGATCTCGGGGCTCGGGATATGCAGGGTTGTTTATTAACCTTCAGAAAGCATGTTTCCCAGAGGCAAAGGAAGCAGATAGATTGTGCCCTCATAAATACCTACAGAATTAAGGAGCACTGTCAACACACCTTGGGACAATGAAGGATATCTATTGGAACATGTAAGGTTGGGTAAAAAAAACCCACAGAGGGCCAATTGGATTGGATTAGTGCTGGCTTAATTAAAAGAATTATGCTTATTTCCCTCTGAGCTATCTAAATTTAGATACATTTGTGCCGCTGCTTGTCTTTTCTCTTTGCCACACAAATGTGCGCAGCCTTGAGGGCTTCACATAAAATGGATGAACGGATGTTTTCGCTCATTTCAAAGGCGAATAATTGATCTAAAAATACGAGAATAAAGACCAAAAAGGGACGAAATGATACATTTAGTGCGAGCTAATGAGTGTCTGAGGCTGACTGTGCAGGGGGGGGGGGGCAGTGAGCGTCCTTGTCTTCCAGTAACCTGAATCATTCTCAAATAAGCGGCGTACACTCAAGGCTCTGGATTATAAATGATGGAGGGCATTTGTGTAGAAAAACCAAAAAAAAAAGAAAGATATGTTTTAAGCTCAGTGCCTGTCAGCTTGAATCAAAAGGCCGTTCTGTTTCACTGTTCGCGATGTCTGTCCACGCTCCTCTCTCATCTCTTCCAAATTTGAGCCAGCTTGTGCTGCTGAAAAGGACTGTCACACTAGTTGGATCCGAAAAACATTCTGGGTGAAAAGTCCTTGTGTGTGTGTGTGTGTTCAAGCCCCAAAAAATGTTTTGATTTGGACAAATTTAAAAACAAAAAAAAGAAGACACAACTAATCAATGAGAAGACAGAACATTAACAATTTGCATGTGGATCCATCACAGAAAAACATATCTATGCTCAACTTTGAACCTTTTAATTGACTAATTTAATGTTTTTTTTTTATATAATTGTATTGTTTTATTACTACCGTTATTATTATTATCATTATTATGATAATAAAACTTGTGAACATGACACGCTCTATCGCTCCTTTATAATCCAATCTTTAAACTTGATATCGTATCTGTATATGCAGGCTGTGCACTACCCACTGAATCCTCCAACTACTTCTTAAAATTCAAAAAGGTTTTTTTAATGTAATATTTAGATTGTCACATCTGTCCGTTGTCGCGTATAAATTCCCCCCAAATCAAATCAACATATTCTAGATCTAGAGTCTTGTGTTATTCCTGCTCTGCTGACGGAATTGAAAGATTTAATTTTAAACTCCTGTTTCACAACTTTGTGTATATATATATATGTATATATATATATATATATATATATATATATATATAGATATATATACATACATATAACGTGTTACATTAAACCTACAAATGAAAACCATCTGGCAAATTTAAATCAAATTTAAATGTTATTAAATTATACTGCATTACAGGGACAGGTGTTTCCATTATCGTGTCCAATCCATTCATATCAATCAGGCTGAAGGCCAAGTCTTCCATATACACACTAATAATTCTTCCATAATCGTGATGTAGTTGATTAATAGTGTGACACGAGGGCAACACAATCCATGTAGAAATATGTTTGCTGCATACTCGATCGCATGCTTTCCTACACTAGTTTAAATGTTTAAACCTCCCAGCCTGTGGCGGCTTATGGGCATACGTATATCGCCTCCTTTTTAAATCAAACAATTTCTCCGGTGTCTCTGACAAGCTAAGCCTAAATATTAAAAAAAAAAAAAAGGAGTGCTGATAACAGTCTTGCGAGGTTTACCAAAACTTAATCTGTGGCAGCAAAAAGCACGGAGCCGGCTCAGCTTCTGCTGAGCTCTTGTGTGGCAAACACTCGTCAAACCGCCCCAGCTCACAGTGTGTGTGTGTGTGTGTGTGTGGGGGGGGGTGGAGATAGATGGAGCGTACCTGCCACTCGTCTTTCATCGTTCCGCCAGTTTGATGCCACAGACGCTAATGGCTCTCGAGGGAGGAGGTAAAATTAAGCACGGTTGGGTTCTAATGAATTCAAAGGCACCGGCTTAAAGACCCCATATGAAGATGGTGGTTTTTAGAGACCTGGGTGCAGAATCACCCAGAGCCTGTGACTCAAAGCTTTTAGCACTGGATTCTAATTTGTAATAAATGTCAAATGTGTCTCTCTCAGGCTGACAGTGCTGCAGCTGTCTGCCATGTCTTGAAGGCAGCAAACTGTGGGTCTGCTGGATTAAAAAAAAACCCCACACAGAATAACATATGTAGAATAGCAGGCTTGACATCCACTTCATATCCATTGCTGACAAGACGGCATGTATATTTAAAGAGGCTCAAGATACAACACGGAATTAAAATTCATGCTTTGCTCCAATCTGAATTTGAAAGAGAATGGAGGCAGTGGAGGCCGCAGCACCTTGTCTCTCAGTCAGAGAGGCGTTCACTGTGCAGTGCAGCCCAGTACAGCTCAGTGGTACCTACTTGATGAAAAAAAAAAAAAACAGATACCAATTAAATTATTCCACCAGGCTTTAGCCCAGTGGACCCAAAACCCCGTCTGAGAGTCCTCCTCCAATCACCCACCACCAGACACCCAGTCTGCCTTAGGAGAAAGCAGTGGCATTGTGCCAGAGCTTTTTCCCCCCATCTTTGTCAATGTAATTCAAATATACAATATCCCATCCCCTTCCCACAATGGTGATTACTGGGGTGTGGGAAATAAAATGAATTATCGCTGACTTTATACATGAAGCCACGGATGCTGTTCACACGCGCTGGAGTCATTTCACAGCTCTATATACAGCTGTGGAGGATCTCACTGAATGAACTCTTTTATTTGTTTTGTGACTTTTGATTGCTTTTTTTTTTGTCATGTAGTCATAATAATAACGGCCATTAACAGAAGACGGCGCAGCACACACACACACACACACAAACACACGTGTCAACAATATTAGAGGCATGAAAAAGAGCAGAAACGGCAGATTGAATGAATGAAGTCAAATGTCAAACACTCACTGCCTCTAACTTTAAGCAGAGCCTTAAGAAAATTAGCTTCTGCCTCATTAGGACCAGGTTTTTAGTTCTGATTCAAAAATGACATGTTGAGGTGATAAGTGACGATTTCTCTTATGAAACAGGGACCGAAAGAGACGGAGCTTTACCTCTGTACAGCTGTGACTTGGATCAGTCTACAGGAAAGGTCTATTCAGTTAAAACCCACCACAACTGTCTTTATATGGTAACACACGATCTCTGTACATGACTATGTCAACTTTCTACAGGACATATAATAGTTTTGCAGACATTTTTGGGGGCGTCTGAACCTCTGAAGTTTGAAAAGTACATAAAACAAACTGTAGCGTGGGTGAACTGACCCTCAAAAACGAATTGTTTGAATGGTGCCTTTTGAATAAACCTTGGTCAAACTCCAGCGTGTACCCATTCACACCGCTACACCACTCTCGTCGCCTCCTCCTCTCCTTTACCCCCCCCCCTCCCCCCTCCGTCTCTTCAGCCACCTCAATTGCTCCAAACCCTGGCGTGCATTTATCAGCCGCTGGATTAGAATTTGTTTCCTCATAAACCATTGATCATCGGCCTATTACTAGGCAAATGACAGTTAATTACCCACTACATTAACCACAGGGACCTGGGGAGCGACTCCCCGTGCCATCAGTCAACATGATGAATGTGGCAAGTTCAGTAATGCACGGCCGTTCCCTCGTCTGCCTGCCACGCGGAGAACAACACCTGAATCTCACATGCAGGCACCCAGGGAAAATCTATGGCAATCTGCATAATTACAGGCTCGGGGTTAATAACGGACAAATGATTTGCTGCATGTCAACGTTGGCTTTTTTTTTTTTTTTTTTTTTTTTTTTTTCCTCCTGTTTTTTTTTAAATGGGACAGCACTTTGTCCTTATGATGATCCTCCCTGACTGGAGCTGTGTCGCATTGGTGTCTCACTTAGAACTTGTGGCATCAGAGATTAAGGGAACATGTTAAACTGAAATTGTAGTTCGTTTATTCCCAATTTATATTTTAATTTATGGGCTACAAATACAATAGTCTGTATCAACGCACTTTGTTACACTTTGAAAACGGGGTTGCCAGTGAGGTTATTCAAACAGAAATGCCGCTCTGGTATCAAACCTCAAAAGTACGGATGAGCCGATACGATACTCAGTATCGGTATCAGATACTGTCACTGGATCGGATATCGGACAGATACAATCTGATACAATCCAAATCATCCTGTACGGAAATAAAATCAACAGCAGAATTTTAGCTGAGTCATGTTATGAGCTGTTTATTTCTTCTTAACGGGAGAATGGATATTTGTTACACAGTTGGAGAATTTTATCTTTGTTCTAAGGATGAAAATGACTGCATTGGACCGATATCATTTTCCGTAGATACCCGAGTTTGTGAAACCATGAAAAAGCGGTATTGTGCCATAACTACTAAAAAGCCTTGGTGCCACGCTCAAAAACGTCTCGACCAGAGGAAAAGAAAAAGGAGATGAATTCCCTTTGTCGAATAAAATAAGTTTGATGTTTATAAAAAATAAAGCACTTATATTACGTGTTTTTAATTGTCAGCACAACAGCTCTTTTTAATGCTAAAGGTCATTGTTGTACAGGTTTTTTACGCAGTGCACCTTTAGTCACATGAAAAGTGATGATTAAATGTTAAGGTTTTGTCTATGAAAAGGGCCAAAAAAACCAGAAAGAGTTTATTTAATTTGGCCAGTGACGCTTCATTAGATAGAAACAGAAGGATGGACACGAGGGAACACACACTGCAATGTGTGCTAGTCAGAAGTGGGGGTGAGGAGATGGTTAAGGGTGGCAGATGTAATCAGACTCATGCGTTGCTCAATTTGGTCCTCCCCTACATGTGTGATTGTCAGTGATTAAACAACTCTGGGGGCAAAATTATTTCAATTACCGTGGGCATGACCTGGGAATTGTCTCTGGGATAAGATTTTCCTCCTTGAGTGCCCTGACTTGCCTGGCTGCCGGCTCTATCAGTTCTCATCTGCACCTGGACTCTGATATCCTAATGATGAATTATGGCCTGCTTTTTGAGAGACTGCCGACCATACAGAGGAACATTCCTCTTGACTGTCAGCCCCGGGAGCAGCCACGGAGCGCTGCCTAATTAGCTCCTCCAGAAACTCCTTGAAACACATCACACACATCGCTGCCTCTCTGAGGCTGCTGGTGGCAGTGATGTCCTGTGTTGCTGTAATCAAATACCAAAACAAATCATTTCCTTTAAGAGAATATCCTTTATCAAGGTCAAAATGGATAAAAACTTCTTCCTGTCCACAGATAAGAAACAAGTCTTTGGAAAAAACAGTTCTCTTGAAGTGCCGATGTTTGGAATCCACTTTTATTAATATTAGCTTTACCCAGCTTTTAGCTCTTGGTTTAATGCTTTTGTATTACCAAAGTGGGTGCATTGGAAAATCCTTTAAGACATTATCTCTCATATTTAACCTTTAAAGGGGTAGTTTTTTTTGTAAGTGTGGTTGTATGAGTTATTAAACTACTATCAACACTAACTGGGGACAGAAGACACCACATACAGTCTATGTCCGCAATATCCTTAGATAAAATTGACCACTTTTTCTCTTTGTAAACCAATGAAATGTATTGTTCTGATGTACGTACAATTTGTGACCTACAATTTCTAAAATGTTCCTTTGTCCCTGAACCTAAAAATGTTGATTTTCTCAATGGACCTTAGTACAGATAAATCAGCACTTTGTGCTGTGTAACAGTGTGAAAAAGCACCAAATATATTCTTGACCAGGTGAATTTTATTCGTTGAGCTTTTGTTAGTTGGCTAAAAGTTTCCCTTTTGCCAATGCTGAGTGTTTTTAATGTGAAAGAAAGTCCGGATTACAGGCTGTTTCAAAGTCAGACAATCACACTTCAAAACACCCAAACTATCCCTTAAACTCCCTTTCCTGAGCCGCACATGAAGCATAGTGAAAATGTAACCAAATTCTCTTGTCCTCAAATGAGAAACTCTTAAAAAAAAAGTGGACTCCAAACAAAGTAACACAAAAAAAGGCTTTCAGCAGAATATTTGGCAGTGCCTGTGTTTGCGTCCATTTTGGAAAAAGGGCATGATGGAAAATTTTGACCCTTACAGGTCCAGATGTGCAGTTTGGATTGGCACTTCCCCGCGCCAGCCCACCTGCAAACACCGAGCCGGGTGCCAGGGTGTAGCACACTAGCCCCCGCAATTATCTGCACCAAACACACACACGGTCCCACGAGTCATTGCTCTTCACAGTTAATTTAGCAAATCTCGACTGGAGGGGACGGTCCAAAAAAATAATATGTCCAGCTGACTGAGCTGAAGCATTGCAATGAAAGTAGCAGGCAGCAGCAGCAGCGTGTCCCGAGTGGAGACAAAAATGGTAGAAAGGAAAGCAGAGTGCAGAAAATGTTGCTGTCCCCCCCCCCCCCCCCCGATATGTAAATATTTCAAAAGAACAGGAGCATTGGGGCGATGTAGTTTTTGTTCTACATACAGTAGTGAAATGAGACAAAAACATCACAACCAAGCAAGTCTTAGTGTAATTCAGTGATTCCTGAAGTTTGTGCTGCAACACCCTGCGGCTGGGCTGTGAGGGTTGTTTAAAACACAAACAAACTTTTCACTAATTAAGTTTCAAGTACATTTGTTTTCCAAATTCATTTCAATTTGCTGCTTTCTGTGGACGGCATGGACATTTTTGTTTGTACCCCAGAGATGCAAAAGGACGGTTCTTGAAATAAATAATACATATGGTAATACTTATGTCACTGTATGTGAGTTGCATGTATCTTTTATTTGAACAAACAATTCTAAAGAACCTCATCCTAAGATGAAATGGGATCATAGATCAACCTCCCACATAAACCAGAGTGCATTTACTCTCAGAGCTTTCATTTTATGTAAATAGCTCGGGTTGCCGAGTCAACGTTGACCTAATTTGAGTGACATTATTCCGAGGCAGCTGCATTTGACAGAGCAGCTTTACAAGAGCGTCACAGTCGCGTTTCCATCGTGTTTCCATCGTCGCTCAACTTCTCATTGATTCAGCAGATGTTTCCAATCATGTTTCTAGCTAAGACAGCGGGGTGTGCCGTTCTATGGATCCCACTGATCTCCCACTACATGCCCGTGCTGTTACAGATTTATAATGTATGACAACAGAGGTCAAAACCTGTTGCTCAGATGGACCCATTTTAACTTTTAAAGCAAGGTTCTACACATTGAAATCCTCTTCAACCATCAATAAATGACGTCAGGGATAAAAAGCGCTCTCATTTCCTTCAGCCCACACGGAGTGATTGGGTAGTGCACTTATCAAAAATCACACTTGACCAGATCTTACAATCCTAACTGGAAAAAAACTGCAACACATGGGCGACTCATTTCAGCAAACTATGGTGGCCTTCACATACCAGAAAGGATGTAAAACCCCTCCCAAATGTGACATACTGGACCTTTAAAATTGTCAATTTCGGGATTTTATGACTCAGTATCAAATCATCAAACTGGAGATAGATTTTAATCAGAAAATTAACATTTTGAACCCCAGCCTAACAAATTTGAAGAGCTTTTTTTTTTTTTTTTTTTTTTAAATTAGCTGGCCACGTTCATTACCTTGAGAGGGTTCTTATTCATCCATTAATCGCACAGCTGCTTTACTCGGATATTGAAAATGACAAAGGGCTACTGAGCTTTTGTTAAGAGCTTTCTCCTTAAATCATAAAGGCGACACTTCAAATGCAGGCTAAATGATATTTATACTGTGGGCCTATAATTTCCTTCCATTAATTCGCATTCCTCCTGTGCTCATGAGACACAAAACAAAGGCTCCCCACTCTTAACCTCTCCTTATTAAGGAAACGTGACCCCCTTCCTCTCGTCGGGACAATTAAGTGCTGAGGAAAACAGTCTCCTCCAGTCGGCGCGACCCTCCTTCAGACTCAATCACTCGTGATTACTGACCCCTTAGCATTTTCAGATCACATGTGAAAAGCCCAATTTAATTACAGATCTTCAGAACACACGCATTCACAAGGCCGGGCATTATTGGTGAGGTAATTGCTGGATGAGTGAAGAGAATGGTGGTGTTGGGAGGTTAATGGCAGCCAAGCTTTCCCGAGCACAACATAACAATTATAGTGTGCTTTCAGAGCTTTTAACATCTATGTGCCATCTCATTAAACTGCAAACTGAGATGGAAGCTGCGCGCGCACACACACACACACGCACACACACACACACGCACACACACGCACACGCGCTCCTTTGTGTTCTATTTTCTGCCATTAAAACCTTTAAGAGAGACATCACAATTGACAGCAAATTTAGAGACGAGTGATACAAAAAAGGCAACTTCCTGTTTCTGTTTTGTAATTCGATGAACAAAATATCTTTAAAGGAAAAGTCCAGGTTTTTTTTAAAGTAGGGGTGTAGGGTGGGTTAGTGTGACTGAAATTGTACTAGATCGAATTTCTAAAATTCGGACTGACACACCCAAATAATGCAGTTAGGCGTTGAATCCTTATTGCATGTTGCAAAGCTGCTACACAGAAGACAACAGCGAGAAATACTTGGTGAAATCCAGACCTGTGTATTTTTGGGCTGATGAGAAGACTTCTATTGTGAATTGATTAATCGTTTGGTCCATAAAATATCAGAAAACCTTAAAAAATGTTCATTGGTGTTCGTCAAACCTGGAAATGATGATGTTCTCAAATGTCTTGTTTTGTCCACAAACCAAAATTATTGACTATTGACTATCCAGAGCAAAGAAACGGAGAAAATATTCACATTTAAGAAGCTTAAACAATCAGAAATCTTGTTTTAATCATGAAAAAAGCTTCAAACCGATTAATCGATTATCAAAAATAGTTGTCGATTAATTTAGTAATCGATTAATAATCGATTAATCGTTTCAGCTCTAGTATGAATGGTGCTTGATATGCTAACACCTAGCTGCAAGCTAAAGCTGTTTTGGTCTGTAACATCATAGGTCATAATACTGACGAGCAGAAAGGGGCATATTGCTACCTAGCCGCCAAAAACGACCAAAAAGTGACATGCAAAGTTTTGTAACTGGGAGGCTACGTCCATTTTTACATACAGTCTATGAGTTTTGGGTCTGCGCCGTAAAAAGTAAACTGAAATTCAGCATTATCGCCACCTAGCGTATAGAAATTCCAAGCTAGCACTTGTATACTGGATGGTGAATGATATTATGGGCTGGTAGTCCAATTAAATGGTGTAGTCAAGCTACAACTAGCCTATTTTTCCATTTTTGTTTGCATATATAAACCTCCTCCTTCAAAAAAAAAAAAAGCCTAAATTATCCCTTTAAGAGAAAAAGGAATGTATCGCCGCTGACAATCACTGGTAAACACCCAAAGCTGAACCTTGTTATTACGGCTCCAAATCAGCATCCAGAAGATGCCGACATGACACATGAGCCCATCAGGTGAAATAAAGTTGACTGACATGTTGTTGAAACACTGACATGGATGAGAATATTATAAATATTCCCATCGCTGCTTCCACAAGCTGTCAGCGGCAACAGCTTTTCATATTCATACCGTTCTCTTGTTACGCTACCTGACAATGAGAAACCCTTCTTTTATTCATCCAATGATTTATTAGTGACCCCTCGCTTAGGCCTGTCATGATAATTACTATATTGAGATATCGTAAGATATATATGAACTCGATAGGTTTACCGGCTTTGTTTGCATAAGTCATTCAAGGTGCATCAAAGGCGTGCCCTCCATCTCCATTAATGGTGAGAGACCAAGACGATTTGAATATGTCAAACTTAAACAGTTAAGTCAATGACAGTGAATAAATAATCACATGAAAATAAGATGCTCACGTGAAAAACTGCTCTTAAGATTAAAAAAAAAAGGTAATAAAAGTAAATTGAGTGCCATAATGACACAACAATATTACAAAAGGATCTTGTTGAAGTGTAAGAAAATGGACAGCCATCTTATAAAATTGCAAGTGGCAACCAGAGCTGAGAGGGTACGTTCATTTCAGGTGCAGTTTCTGACAAGAATCAGACAAAAAAAAAAAAAAGTAGTGAATATTAACACTGCTAACTATCAAGTATTGTACATACAGGTACATGGCGGAGTCATTATGGTCAGGAACACCTACATTCCCTGTGGCGTAAATGGCTCTTTATTGTCTGCGAAAACGGGCGAAAAACGGGAGCCAGGCGGAGGAGATTGTGATAATGAATGGACTGAGTGCAGCCAATTACATTAATGAGAGCCCACAAAGCAGCGCAGCCAAACCCCCCAAAAATTGGAAGACCATTAAAGTCTACGCAGCTTTGTGTGGCAGCTGTTATGAAGGCAACGTGCAACTGTTTTGTACATGGAGGAGAAAGAGGAGAGCTGCGACACCATGAGCGATTAAAAAGCACGAGTGTGTGAGTGAAGCCTCTTTGAAACTGGACAATGTGAACGAAAAAGTTACCGTCCTTTGATTGACTGTTTCATTGTCTCAACTGGGGAAACGAACCAGCAACCTTCTTGCTGCGAGGCAACAGTGCTAGCCACGTGTCCCACTGTGGCCCTTAAATATTTCCGAAATTATAATTAGCTGAAGAAAACCTGTACAAGCCAGATGTTTATGAGTTGTTGAGTAATATGGGTAATTCAACAGGCTTGCTGATGGGTGCATATTGTTTGATCCGTCATCTGCCTTCAATCTGCCATCAGAATTCATGTCATGTAGGACATTTTTCATCCCTATTACTCAAAATGCTATTACACACCATTTCCAGTCAAACCATGTGGTTTGAGGGGGTTGTCTCAAACCTGCAGGGTGAGTTTTGTACCCAACTTCTGAACAAACAAGGCGGATGCAGATAATTGTAGTCATATCTTCCTCCGAGTAGTCGATGTAGTTGTTTTCCGAATCAAAACGCAAAATGGTATTAGGTGTTACAGATATAGCCGCAAATGAGTCATGTTGTACTCTTTTATTACTCATGTATCCCTCGTTGTACTCATTTATTGTGTTTTGGGTCATCTTTAAAAAGTGGCTCCCCAGAGGGTTTGGTCAACTAAGGTTTAGACGAGCCCACTTGAAAACTCCGCCGACATATTCACGAGCTGCTCTGTCGGGGGGAAGGAAGCGGTTTGAAGCTTTCAGCTGAAGGTGACTCTCAGGATTCACTTCCAAAGAGAGCCCAGTCCGGACACGGAGAGAGGGAACACCGGGCTTAACGTCTGGTCCGGCCCTTTTCGTCATGGAGAGCAATAACACCAACAAAGTGTCGACACTTTTGTCTTCATTGACACAAACTTGTTTGTGGATTCTAAAGTCTGACCTCATTACCGAAGCATGCACAGATCCTGAGATAATGGAACGAGGCAGAGCTGTGATCCCCACAGCCCGCCACCTCCGTCCGTGTGCGCCGCCTCCCCCCCTCGTACCCACCCGCTGATCGGCCTTTCTAAATGCGATGCAGGTGGCTGAGGAATCACCTGGACACTGCTTTGACAACCTCCCGCTCTGATTGCCTCTTTAGCATTTCCCAGATTAAAAGCGGACGGGAGGGAAAAGTGGTTGGAAGGGGGCGCAATCAATGCCGCAGCAGAAAGCAACAGTTGCCCCTTGGCCGCCACCATCGCCACCGTGCGCTCTCAGGTACGCGTCAGATAAACGAGACACAGACGTGACCTCGGCAACACATTGATTCTTCTGTGGACCCCCCCCACCACCCCACCCAAAACCAATTATAGATTGTATGTCTTCTCGATGATGAGTATGGATTTACCCACAACAATTCCTCGCAGCGCCTTGGCTCGGACAAACATTGTGACGCGACGCTTTTAAAAACAGTCATTTACTAACGTTGTTCTTCCATATAAAGAATGAGAGATTAGTCTCCTTGCTCCATTCCGTGACCGAATAGTCTTGCATCAGCCACGCAGGCTTAGATGCTGTCCGGTAACTTAATGAAGCTGTTAATTCCTCTGCTGAGTGACTTGTTTGTCGATGTGTTCTGGCCAAGGGCAAAGCATTGTGTGTAAAGAATTAGCATTCTCCTCTTTCTTTTCTTTTTTTTTTTTTGCCTCCCCCCCCCATGAATAAATCAGGCTTTTAAAATTGCCGCATTTACATCTCATTTTACGCGAGCGAACCAGCGGGCGCGTCCGGTTTTGCTCGCGCCGCGGTGGCGCGCGTGTTATCGCCGAGCTTCAGGTTTGACCTGTCACAAAGCATCAAAACGGCCTCGGTTTTTATCACGGGGGACGAGAAGAACATCAAAACCTGCGTCTGCAGATGCTTCAGTGCAGTAAAAACAACACTGCCTTTCAGCGACTTCAATTTCCCAATGCTTACACCAGATTGCTGGAGATATCTGGTTGCCGTGCAGCCTGTGAGGCAGCAGTGGCGGCTGGATCACGGCCGGGTGGGGGGGGGTGCACAATGGTGTCTGGCAGTTCCGCTAGGCCGCCCACTAATTGAGAAGTCGCTCAGGGGTTCAGCGAAGGCCTCACCGCTCTGCCCGTGTCGTCCAAATAAGGCCTGTAAGTGGGGCTGACACCAACCAATCAGCTTTCTGAGATCCCCTTTACCACAGTGCTGCGCCGGCTCCTCCCCTCACTGTTCTATAACAGCTGCAGCCCAGCTCCAGTTCCCCCATATCCCTGCGCTCCTGCACCCTCCCATCTTCATCTCCATAAAGGCCTCATTAACCATGGGTGGCACAGAAGTACTGGCTGAAGCCCCTGCACACACTCGCACGCTCACACCTGTCAGCTCAACTGACTGACTGCCGCTCACATTCAGTGAACAACAACAAACGCGAGGCGCGCCGCGTTCATTTCTCTCCCGTCATGAAGTTTGACTCCTTCACTACAAGGTGCTCTTCTAAGGCCCCCGTCCACACGTGGGCGGGCATTTCTAAAAGCGGATATTTTCCGCTGTCATTTGTCAAAAAAAAAAAAACTTCATCCACACGGGTTCATTTTTAGCCACGCGAGCCAATCAGAGGCCCGCGGAGGAACGCTGCGGAAGAGGTGTCTTCTGTCAATAAAAGTGTCTGCTTGTGGAAGTCTTGTGTGGACTGACAATAAAAGAGGGAAATGCCGCCTCATACATAAGTGCATCGATCCAGCCCTGACAGCCAATTGTTGATGCGCCGGCATTTCACTGTACACTTTTGGAATGAAGAAGCATTAGTGATGCGAAGGTGAGGGGCAGGAAATAATCTGTTGCACTTTTCAAGACTTCGGATAACTTGAGTAGTCATTCATACACAGTATATGCAGCCACCTCAGAATGCATGCTCTGGGTGGTTCGTTTCGGTCGCTGTAGAAACATGGTGGTACAAAAGTACCACCATGGTACTTTTGCAATTATATTAAAACACGTATGAGGTCTGTGAGGTCATCTGATGATCTCTTTACATGGTAACAAGGTTTGATCAACCTTTCTGTTGCGCACTTGCAGATTTCTCCACAGTGCTGCAGGCACGGGTCTGACTCATTGTTGCAGACTCACTTCTCCGCTAGGAACTTGTTCAGGGTTCAAACTAATCCAGGACCGACTGAAGCCTCAGCCCACAGCTCTCACTGAGAACATGTTGTGTGGACTGCGTGGCGGCTGAGCTCTAGACAGAGAGGATGGAGGGATGGAGAGAGAGTTCTCAGCAGCCTCAGCTGATCCCAGACCAGAGCCCCTGTCCCCCCCCCCCCCCCGGTCTCATAGCTGCTCTTGGCTACTTGTGTCTGAATTGTGCGCAAAAACACATGCAGAGGTTGAAGGTCACACACAAAGGGTGTGTGACCTTCACCAGGTGCTCTTTCTCCTCTTCATCTTCCTCATCGTGTCTCTTGAATGAGGTCATTGGCCGGCACAGAGCCAGACCATACATACATCCCTCCCTCCATCTTTGCTGCCCAGTGCCCACCTGTCTGCTGGAAACACACCTGCATGTGTCCTTTACAACAATTTAGTGAAAGAGAAAAAGAGAAAGCCAAAAATAGGTGAGGTGTGGAACAGGTTCCGCCTTCACTGTGTTCAACTCTCTAGAGAATATTTGATTAATAAAGAAGTGACACCATTTACGGTAGTTCTTGAATGCATCCTACAGGGTCTGACACCAAAACTGAATACTAGAAATATCGTATCAGTACCAGTTGTATGAGACTGCGATTATACAGTACATACAAGTTGAACCTCCCCCCAGAATGCAACAGAACCAATCTGTGCCAAAGCTAGTTACAGCCTGGTAGAAGGGGGAGTTGTGTGTGTGTGTGTGTGTGTGTGTGTGTGTGTGTGTGTGTGTGTGCTGTGTCAAACAACTCAGGTCTTATCATGCACTCACATGCCTGCAGAGGAGGGTGGCAGCCAAATATGTGGTGGCGCTGCAGCCAGCAGTGTGTTCCAGGACCAGGCACCGGGCCCGCGCTGCAGAGGCAGTGCACTTTACCCACATTTGCACATGCACACAATGACAAAATCGCAGCACACTGCAGGGCCTGCTGCTGCGTTCAGAAGTCAGCAGTGCTCCAACTTTTTTTTTTTTTTTTTTTTTAAATAAAAAAAAAACACCTTTTTTGTCATCGTAAACTGACGTTCAGGTGTCCAAGATTACATCCACACTACTCTGTTTTCTTTTAAACAGACATACATTTCGATGGGCCGGTGTTTTCCAGCCCACTCCTTGCTCTGTTTTCTTTTTTTTTTTTTTTGGTACGAAAATATGCTTCCCTGATTCTTACTAATGCTAATGTACCGACGCGGCTAATTCCAGCAGGTCATCAACCAAAAATATAAAACCTAATGTTTGCATGAAATGACTTATAGGTCCAGCTGCTTTGTAGTGCTCTCCATCACGGAAATGGCAGGTTATAATAGTCCTGGTCTTATATCTCTCCTTGTCTGAAGCCTTATTTAACCAAAGAAAGATCTTCGGAGGTTAATCCGAAGCTGGAATTACTCTTTTACTGTTTACTACTACTCAACTGCTTGCCATGCATAGCTCTTAAATAGAACTTGGGATAGGGGGGGAGCGTTCAAAAGCACAACCTCATTTAAATGCAGCATATTTATATATAAAGTGTCTTGCATTTGTGACAGTTCTCTAATGTGACTGTCAAACTGGCTGCCAAAGACAAATGCTCAATAACGACACACAGAACATGACACTTTGCTCGACATTAGCGGTGTTCTCTGACATGGTGTGGGGCAGAATATTGCATATCGCACCTTTAATCGTGTGCTTTTAATGTGCATTACTACTTCCTTTTGTTAAAACACAAACGCCCGCCAGAAACGTGACACGGAATTGTGTAGGCAAGCGTAGCTTTAACATTTGTCAAAAGGTACGGATAAGTTAAGGGAATAAATCGTGGTTCAGGGCGTTAACCATGTGTCCAATAAAAAAAAAATAAATCACAACCGCTCGAAATACACCTCCCCTCAATCATTTTTTTTTTTTTTGCCTTTTCTCTATCAAAGAACTTCCCACGTAACAGATTAAAAACAGGGTAATACTCGAGACCCAAACCTCTCCTTAATCTGTAAAGCCTAAAGGATCATTGGCTGAGAGGGAGAGGAGTCATTAATATATGCATGGAAATGACCTACAATGCCCCCCGTCAAGAGGGGGCACCACAGGTCAAATAGCCTCCAAACTGCACTGGAGTTTAATTAAAAAGACAAAGACGGGCATAATTTAGAAGTGGACAGCCACGATTACTGTTAGGTGAGGAAAGGGGGGGGGGGGGGGGGGGGGGGGAAGCTGAAGCTTGGGCTCCGTGTTTTTCCCATAAGGCACTGCAGCGGTGCCATCTTCCCATCCCTTTGATGTCAATACGGAGCATTTATTAGGGGCATGAAGGTTAATCTGGAAGGAGAGAGGATATCAAATAGTGGAGATGAGGAGCGAAATCCACACTGTGGAGGGAAGTTAAATTTAGCGCCGGAGTCCAGTCAGCAGGTAATGCAGGTCCCAACATCAGACTCTGTACTTTTTCTTTTTTTTCTGCAAAAATTAAACGGAAACCTTGAGAGAGATTTAACGCTGACACTCGGGTTCCCGTGACCAGGGTGGGGACACGCGGACATTTAAAAAAAAAAAAGGCTTGATTTGCTTGAATGAATTCAACGCAATACGAGTCAATATTCATTATACGGAGGTGTGCCTGGTTGTTGGGGAGGGAGGGAGGGGGGGAGGGGGTGGTGGTTGTGATTCGCACCCAGCGCGGGGGCATGTGATTTACAATATTGCAAAGTATCGGGGGGGGATGATGGATGTGTTCAATTGCACAAAGTAACTGACACAATGAATTTTTCATTACCCTGGTGGATATGTTTGGGACGAGCCGCTGCGTGAGATAAGGCCACTGATGAAACACAGAGCCGAGGATGTATATCAGCTGCTCCTCAGGGCCGTATCAAGCCCAGTCCACATGTTGGGCGGGTATTTTTGAAAACTTGAAAGGTGTTTGAAGGTTGCTCGCTGTGTTTTTTGGCCTTTTATACACATGCAAACTCTGGATTATGTATCTGGAAATTCTATTTTTTTGCCTTAAAATATGGAAAACATGTATATGGATCAAAAAGAATCTATTGGAAAAAAGAGGGGCCCTCGTACTTAAAATACATTTGGACAAAAAAATAGTTCAACTGCTTACACTAGCAGCGTAGTCTTCTTTATATACTAATGCACTGATTACCAAAGACTGGGTCGAGACCCACAGATGAGTCGCAGGAGATTATTTTTGGGTCCCGAAAAACACATTTGCACACTTTGTCCAGCCTTCGCACGGAGATTGACGTGTATTTTTTAAATAACATGTGACAAATGAGCATCTCTGGGAAATTATGCATTTTCAAATGCCCTAAATAGCTCCCAGAAAAAGACTGATCACACATCACCACGTATCTGAATGACACATACACTGACACTGTGGCCTTCAGTATGTAGCCCAAGGACTGAAGGAGGAGGAGCTCCACGTCTTCACACCAACAGTTTTTTTTTTTTTTTGAGAAAAAACACCATATACTGGAGGTGAAAGTGAGAGTGAGCACACCTGAAGTGTCACCACTGATTTGTCATGTCACAGGGAGAATGTACACACACTGTACTCTACTGTAAGTACAACAGGTCAAGGTTAAAGCAGGGAGTGGTTGTGTAAACTGGGCTGCAGATGACAAGGACAAAGGTTGTTCTTCACTATAACTCCCTGTACTCATAATTTTAAGATGAAATAGACAACTTCTTGTCATTATGATTTTAAAGCTGATTCCACACAGTCTAATGGCAATATCTAGCACAGCCAACTGACTACCACCTCCTCACTCGGCATGAAAAAGCAAACCTTTATTTTTATTCGTAGAGCAGCTTCAAATTGAGATAACAAAGCAAAGTCAAACGATGACCACGTTTAAGAGCAAATGAGAGGAAACTGAAGGTCAAGTTAAGTAAGAAAAGGATCAGAGGGACCATTTCAATTCAAATTCAAGTACAATTGGGGGCGGAAATCAATTCAGAAATATAATTTCAGGAAAAATAGAAAGGATTATTAACACATCAAAATCAAAGTCATCATATAAGGTGGGTCAGATCCAAAAAAATGGAAATTTAAGATCAAAAGTGGGTGGGTTGTGAGAGAGTGAGATAATGCACAATTAATAATGACAACATTAATCAGTGCTTAAATTATATAAAAAGAGAAGAGGAGTAAAATGTCAGCGCTGTAGTCTAAATGCACGTTTCCTCCGTCTGAAAACTGCCTTCATTTCCACTATCATAGACTTCCAGAGATGTATATTAAAGCTAAATCACATATACAGTAATAGAATAAAACAACGCGTCGCTTGTACTCAGGACGGCTCCATTTATCAGCTGCAGCACATGGTTACATCACCGCTCTGGTTACGTGCCGAGCTGTTTTACCAGCAGCGGAAGATACAAGTCCAAATACGTATCTGACAGAGGATCAGCTTTCTTTCACTGGCATCTCTGGAGGTAAGAGAATCTTAATAAAGAAAGACACCATCCTCTCACTGGCTGTGTGTGTGTGGGAGAAATCATTCGAGCAGAGCATCAAATTCCCATCAAATCCTCCCAAAAGCAAACAGCGAACGAAAGTGCAGATGAATTTTGTCAGGCCTTTTCATTGAGGCATGAAAATAACAGAGGTATAGGTGTGATAACTGCACAGGGAGGATCCTCCTCCCCGTCCGGTTTCTCAACTGTGCAGTTGTAGGTTAAAGGTCCAATATGTGACACTCAGGCTGACTTATGTACATTTAAAGTAGAGCGTTATTTTTGGTTTGAAAAAGCCCAGGAAGTAGCCACCAGGGGGCGGCTCTGCTGGTTGCAAGAAGAATGGAATTGAGTTTGAATGGAATATGAGCCAATATCTCCACTTCGAAGCAGCACACCGACGTGCAGCCCGTTTTCTACCGTACATTTTCACACACATGTCATCCGGAGCAACGCGTGTGCTGCCTCAGGACAGATCAGCGCGTAGACGAGCGGAGACGGGAATCAAAAGATGACTCGCTCTCAAACCGCTGTCCACACCATGTCAGTGAACATCCTCCTGAGGCGTTAATGGTCTCAATCACTAGTGTTAGTATAGTATATGAGGATTTACTTTCAATTTTATTTGTTTTATTTTTTTGTATTATGTATTTAATTATATTTTTTTATTTTTAATTTATAAACATTTTTTGAAATATTTTCACTTTATTTCTTGGGCAGATTCAAAGCATTTACAATGACTATAGGAACGAAACATTCACACAATGAGCTCGCACTTGGCAACAGTGGAGAGAATAATAGGAAGTGGGTGAAAAGAAGAATGGAGATCAGGAGCATTTAAAAAATCTCAATAACATTATATTAATGTTATTGAGATTTTTTAAATGACATTCACATTCACAGTAGGACAAAGTATGTCGAATTACATTTGTTTTGTCCAGCGTTCTTTTTCATTTGTGTGTTCCTGTGGCAAAGTTGACTTGGAGCTGCTGTTTCTCACTCACTCACTCACTCACTCACTCACTCACTCCCTCCCTCAGAAACATGTTGGATTCAGCGCCAGAATTTCAATCTTCCGCGGTACCTTCAGGTCCGTATTGCTAAGTGTGCAGCCAGCTGCACTTATCTCCACTTCCTACCTGCACAGCCAAAAAGGTTCTATAAAACCTCACCGACTCATAGAGATGTCCCATAATTTGACTGGCGATTAGCATACACACACACACACACACACACACACACACACATGCACCCACCGGCTCTGGACTCACCAGCCATTTGAATTTAATGCTGCCATCACATGTTTAACGACAACGCAGGGGTGCAGAGAAAGAGTGGGGGGTGGGGGGGGGTGAAAATCATAGCCCTGACCTGCTCATAATCTAAGTTAGGTGGTAAAGGTGTGCTCAAAAGCACCAGGTGGTGACATCTTAATTTTTCACCTCCTTAGTATGTCTCTCTCTCTCTGTCTCTCTCTTTCCTCCCATACATTATTCTTGCTTTAAGCAGCAGCATGTCTGCTCAAAGGGAAAAGAAGAAGGGAAAAAAAAGAAGGCGGGGCTGAGGGGCTGAGGGGTGGTATTGTTTTACAACTCAGACCGTCGCAGCCTACTTGCCTTGCCCGGGGTTCTTTTCAAGGAGCAGTCTTAGGTGACCCCTCTCTCTGGCAGTTATTAATAATAACATGTGCCGGGGAATAGTTCACCTTGTAGCGCTGAGGCCGCCTCGCCGCTCTGTGCACCTGTACATCTGGCCTCATACAGAGGAGTCTCCGGGGGGATAGAGAAGAGGAGTGAGCTGGGTAAAGACGAAGGATATGTGTGTGTGTGTGTGTGTGTGTGTTTTAACTAGGTTGTGAGATTATCACACCTTGCAATGGCTTTTTGTATATTTAGGGTCACCAAAATAAATGTTCAGTATATTTTAAACGTCTTTTTCCGAATAACTGCGAGTGCTATGATAGCAGTTTTTTTGGATGCTGACGTTTTTTGCACTAATTAAGAGAGACGGCTGAAAAGCGTCCATGAAAAGTTTTTAAAAGTGAATTTTACTGCACAGAAATAATATAGATTTAAATATAAACACAACTGTCGAAAGAGAAGTATGTGTATAATTAGATTTGTTACCTCTTTAGCACCTTTTCTGGCATAAACAGTGAAACACTAGTCCTCATGAAGACCAAAACCTGGTCCTAATGAGGCAAAACCTAATTTCTGAGGAAGTGGTTAAGATTAGTTTTAGTTAGTTTAAGGTTAGGGGTGGCCATTAACTGGTTATGGTTACATTTTGGGATCAGGCTTTGTTTCGGCTGTTTTGAACTCAATGCACAGACCTAAGTAATTGCGTGTGTGTGTGTGTGTCACGGTGAAAGCTATAGACACACAAAAGACATCAAAGTTTCCCCTCCTATGAGCTGTGTGTAATTAGCATGAGGTAATCACCTATGTGCTTTCTAAAGTGAAGGAGAGTCTGATTAGCGGCCTCATAGAAGGCCAATAGGGCTTGAGAGGGAGATGGAGAGGCACTGTGTGTGTGTGTGTGTGTGTGTGTCAAGATGAAGGCATAAGAAGGTAAAGTGGCAAGGCTGACAAACTGAGTGCCGCATTCTCCACCTCGAGGTCCCATTAAAAGCGCGCGCAGGAGAGGGCCCTTTGTGAATGCTGAGTGCTCCATTGTAATAACAAACAGCGGAGACAGGATTCAATCTGGTGCCTGAATGAACCAATGCGATCCAGGCAAATTCCAACCCCCCGCCCCCCCCCCTGAAACCTCCACCTTCCACCCTCCTCGAGTGCTCCGGGGATTCAAATAAATTAATGGCTGCTTCTTGTCGAGGCCTCGGAAAACATTTTGTCCTCAGAGGAGTCTTTTGAGCTGAGGATGAGGATACACACTCGATACATCACGCACACATCACACAACTTAACCTCCAGCGGCAGATGTGCCACGCCGCATAATTAACGGCGCTGATATTAACAAACGGGGAACGCACTCGTTGTGAGGAATCGCACAAGTGGATTAGTTGAGGCACTTCTTCTTTCTTTTTTCTTTTTTTTCTCTCAGCATGTGAGAGACTTTTCTTTTTTTTGTTGTTTTTTTTTGTTAGATTTATCCAGCGCACTTCTGTGCCCAAACAAAGAACAAAACTGTGGCACGGCACAAGGACAGAGTAAGTAATGATGGTGGCATTCACTGGCACAGTTGGCACTGTAACCTTTTTGGAGAGCCGCATCCTTCAACACAAAATACTCCTCCTCCTCCTCCTCCCTCAGAGAGAGAAAAAGACACAATTAGAGCCAGGTGCAGTCGGAGGAGACGCGGAGAGAGAAACCTTTCTTTGACGCCATGCGCTCGCTGGAGTCGACCTAGTATCCGTTAAACAGGCAAGTGAAGAGCTAAACAGGTCCTTCAGCCAACTAAATTAAAGGTGTCCTTGATTCACACAGCAGCTTTCATGACACTGCTGCTGCTGCTGCTGCTGCTGCTGCTGGTCCATTCTTCTTTTCCCCCGGCGATACTTTATGTTTTTTGATTGTTAATATTACTGGTCTTTGTGAAGAGAAATGATGGAATAGACAATGAATGAATGTAAAGATTTAAAAGTGACAAACGACAAATTTGAAGTAAAGATAAGAACTGGAATAGACACATTTTTTTGGCCTTCACCGAACAATCCCGTGTGAGCTGAGCTTTCGCTGCTTTTCTTTTTTGTCTGTGACACCGATTTTCAACTTGATTTATGTCACAAAGGAAGACATTTTTCGATCGTCGAAATACTGAAGACAGCAGCATTCCAGCCGAGGGCTATCGCTCAAGTTTTTCACGCTGCGGTGTTCATTAGCATCTCTGAGGTACAGCACCTGTGTCCATGCCGGCTTCTTGCTACTGCCACGCCAAATATGGACACAGACGTTGTATGTTGCCCTTTTAAAACAAAACCCGTGTTGAGTTTTGGGATAACCGTGAAGAAGGCCCTGGAGTCTGGGATGAGTTACGCTGAAAGAATTTATTTGAAAAATACGTGGCCAAGGAAAACAGAGGCAACATCGCCTGACATCACCATCCAAAGTTTTCAAGATGACACATAATCATCTGTCTTATGACCTTTCACATATTTACTTTGAATCGGAAAGACGCAAACTCTCTCTGGAATAATCCGCTCTTGTCTCCCTGGCATTATCGGTGTTTTGGTTTGCACGAGGCTCTGACTGGATCTTTACTTGGCAAAAAAAGGAAACACAATCGCTTCCTCTCGGAGCAACCTTGGAGCTGGGTCAGTCTGTACAATAACATGTTCTGCTCACTGCTAGATGTTCAACTCGCAGTGGTTCAGTGGAGGAAGTCAGGCTACAAAGTCAGCCTCAGAAAGAGCTAATAGTGACAGGGTTGGTTAAAGCTTGACCCTTGTACATACAGTAATAAAATACTCATTTTAAGGCTACACGGACCAGCTTCATTTTACTTAAATCAATCATACACTTGCACAAATATACGGATGGCGAGTATATTCTCCTACACTGCAATTATAACGTAGTCAAGCAGAAGTGAAGTAAACTCTGGTGCCACTGACCAGTGTTTTGGCTGACGATGTCCTCACACCCTTCAGTGTTAGTTGGGAAGAGAACAGAACATCTGCGTATAGTCATTAGCGAGAGAGAGAGAGAGAGGCTGCCCTGAATCTTTCAGCCTGCAGAGAATCTGGGAGGAGGAAGAGCTATGACAAACTACACCCAGCTTCCCTCAAGTCTCCCTGGAGCTCAGCTACCATCAAGTGGGTGGAATCTTTGCAGTGGAGCTATGTTATTATCACAATTGGCGCGTTGCCTCAATATCAACGTAATGTGAGACTTTGATGGCGTGATATCCTTAATAACAAGTGTAAGAGCAGAACATGAATGTATTATTATTTGATGGTGTTGGGTCTCACCGGTAATTAGCAGTCATTTATAGATGGGTAGGAAACTGTCTTGTCTGGTCAGGTGTTTCTCCCAGAGGTGGAAAACCATTTTTGACTCGAATTATAGAGGCTAACTCTGCGCTTTGAGCCGATGAGGTGTTACGCATTAATAATTAACGTGTCTGATGAATCAAAATCTCAGACTCAGACTTGCACTTTAACAATATGCATCCGTTTATTTCATTCACAAAGCTTCGTCGTGTCCTGTAACCACCTGACCAGCCCACTTACCTACCTATATAAAAAGTATGCTGAGCAACTACAGTAAAAAAATGAAAAGGTTTGATGGATTCACTTAACGGACTAACTGAATTTAGCCTGGCTAACACAAGATCATCTCAATCTCATTTGAATCTGGAGAGGGTTTAGTCACCTCCCAGGTGCCCTTTGGTGGCCGCCAGGTTGGATGGATACAAAATCTGCTAGACGTTGTTTCTCTGAGGTCATCGGAGGTTAAGCCCAAGGGCAACAACACACTTGTGATTGGAGATTCTGCAGTTGGCCAAATCCAAGTGTCCTTGCCAGACGTGGCAGATTCGGCTCGGTGCACCCAAGTTACTATGAATTAACATGGATGTTCATGGATGGACAGATGGATGAATAGATAGGTACGAAGGTAGATAGTTAGACAACATGGAGAACCATGGCTGCCCATTGTAGATAGTAATTGGGCTTTTAACCAGAGGATTGCTCCTTCGACTGCCTGCCAGAACCCAAGGGCTGGGTACCCCTCAGCAAGGTACCCAATCCCCAGTGCTCATTGTTAATTGGACACTTAGCCAGTGGGGGCCACATCCGATGTACTTTTAGTGCCGGTCCCAAGCCCACATAAACGAAAGGGTTGTGTCAGGAAGGGCATCTGGCATAAGATTTCTGCCCGATCAAAATATGCAGATCATCCCGAGAGAAGGTGAAGCCGAGAGGGAAATAAAAGACTACTAACCACAAGAAAATCACAGTGATCCACATCTTTATGTAGCGCAACAACTGATTCTCCATCAAGTCTGTGTCTGTATTGGACTACCGTGCGAGTAAACCCATTCTGAACAGTTTACTCGCCCTTTCTCTCGCAAAAGGCGATGACACGTGTTCATGAGGGCGAGAATGTATCGAAAGAGATTTCAGGAAAGGACCGATGAGCGGCGGACGGCCCCCGATGCCTGTTCCCTTCACTCACTGCTGGTCCTCACAGATAAAGCTTGACTTGATGTCACGTCCGTGCCTGACGCCGACAACACAAATTGACAATGCTTCACAAGCCCGGCGCGAGATGAAGAAGAAGATACTTTTTTTTTTCCACTCACATTTACATATATGGTTATACAACGCGGCTGTGGACCGCAAGGTTGATTCTGGAGGAGAGAAAATGTGAGTTATTACACCGAACCATGCTCAACATGTTGGTTATCTCTCACTGATAGCACAGCTTTCCGTTAATACATGCAGCCATGTTGACAGCTTTGCCAGTTTGCTTGCATTTACAATCTTACTAAAACCACTGTAGAGGAAAATTGAAGTTGGATTAAAGAAAAATGAATGAATAGATAGATAAATAAATAAGTGTTCTCCTAGTGCTTTCTTTAAAATGGATGTGTGGAATTTACAGTTTTTCATTAACTGATGCCCAAAAGCTTTTTTTTAAAACCATGGCCTTGGAGCTAGCACTGTGTATGTGTGTGTGTGTGTGGCACTCAAGCAGGCCCCTGTACACCACAGTCCTCATTTTCTTTTTTTCTTTTTTTTTCTTTTTTACTTAAATGTGTCTGTCTGTCTGCTCTCCTGCCTCCTCTGGGCTTTCAAACATTATCACTGCGTGCTGTGAAAATCACACATCAGCATAAGCAGCAGCAGCGTGGCATCATTACTGCCGTCGTCAATGGGAGTTTTGCTTTCAAGGGGCTCATTTGTTGATTAAAAACGTCCTCGCTGAATTTGTCCACTTTCAGACGGAGCAGCAATTCACTCGAGTGCACCTTACCTGTAATTATGTTTGTGGCTGCGTGTTTACAAGAGGTATGGCTTTCGTCAAACTGTGTGTCTCCTACAACCTCGTGTTCCCATGCAAATGACGTGGCATTCTTGGTTATAAGGAACCGAACATTTTACACAAAAAAAAACATCTAATACTGGGTTATAATGGGTTTTTCCCCAGTGGTAATGTGTTTGATGTATGCAGATGATTATCTGCTTCATCTCCACTTGCATCAGTGTGAATCTATAAGACCAGGGTGAACACAATAGTTTCTTCTTGGCCTCCTCTATTATTGCCAGAGATGGCTACTATGTACATTCATCTTCTGGCCTTTAGCCTAGAATCTAGATCATAGCAGTGATGTTTATCAGAATATCTAAAGCAGGGGTGTCAAACTCATTTTTGTTCAGGGGCCACATACAGCACAATATGATCTCAAGGGGTCCGGACCAATAAAAATAGTAAAATAATAGCATAATAACCTATGAACAACAAGAACTCCTTTGTTTTTTCTCCTTTGTTTTACATTTAATGAAGGATAATTTTACAAAACATGAAATTTCTTGAGAAATATAAGTGCAATTTCAACAATATCATGCCTAAATTTACTATTTACACAGCACACTGGATCTATAAAGGCACAAACATTTAGTCACGGGCATCTGGAGCATTTGACATTACGTTTAGATTAGTGTGAAATTTTAACAAATTCATCCTGTGGGCCGGATTGGACCCTCTGGCGGGCCTGGTTCTGGCCCCCGGGCCGTATGTTTGACACCGCTGATCTAAAGGCCTGGTTTAAGGAGAGACTGAAGTAAACAAATGCATGGTGTCATGGTGCCATCAATTGGGACTCATAAAGTTGCACATATGATATAGTATGTTTTGAACACTCCCTGAAGAATTAGAGCACTTCATGGTTCACATGCTAAGAAATTGTGTGTGAGAGGCACAGATACCCATAGATTGTGCACTTTTAAAGGAGTCTCATAATGTTGTCCTTGCTGTGGATTAAATTAATCAGCTGTTCTTGGGGGCCCCAGGCAATTGCTAGCTGCATGACAGACTCCATAAAAACACATGTACGTGTCCAGCGTGGCAGACGTTTCCATCGCGATTTGTAGTATGTCAAAAACAGATGTAATCTAGGGGAAAATGTGATACTTTCCAACTGTAATTGAGAATGCTGTTTTGAGAAAATAGGATTCAACACACACACACACACACAGCATAAGTATAAATGCTTCTCTTTCCTTCCTCTTTGATGACAAAAGGACTGTCTTTCCTTTCCTGTATCTAGTTCACCTTTTTCTCCGTGTGCCTGGAGGATTATTATTATTTCTCTGCTGGCAGATCACGTCCCTCATGGTTGTAGACCCCTGAAGAATTCTGTTACTCCTGATTATGCCAGGTCTAATAACACGCCACCATTCTAAGCAGAGTAGGATTGACTCAGGGTAGAGGGTGGGAGGAGGGGAGGGTGCATAATGAAGGTCCAAATAATTTCCTTTTAAGCCAATGGAATGTAAAAATGGGCTAAATGTGAAGTCATCTTTTTTTTTTTTTTCCCCTCCTCCCCCTCTTGTCACTAACCTGGGCTGACAGACTCAGATAAACATAAGTAGGAATAATATGTTCCATGTCGCCTTTTTAGTGACTGTGTGTGTGTGCACAGTGTGATGTTGCTGCAATCGACTGGCCCGAGTGACAGACAGAGCCAGGCTGTTCTTTGTTGCTCTGCAGATCGGTTGAGGATGGCCGCCGTTTGCTACACTTGCCATTCATTAGCCGGCAGTGAGAAGATGTCAGAGTATCGTTCACGGGTGGGGCCCACGCGTGTGCGAGATATTGCAAAAGTCAAGTCGATTCCATCTCCTTGTACTTTGGAGATGAAAGGATGAACATTACCGAGGATCCGCTTGCACAGGGCCAGAAAAGACTTTGTGTTTCACTGGATGGACAAACACATCCTGCATCGACATTACAATGAGACGTTGAAGCATGATATAGTGTCCAGAGCAGCAAATTTATTAATAAATGCAAAAGCCTGGCTTTACGCATAAATATTGTGGGGGTGATACTCCAACAGATAGTCCCGCTATTTGCAAAAAATAAAAAAATAAAAAATAAATCTATTATTAGATTAAATCGCTTCAGTTTTTGTATGTTCTTGTTGCCAACAACATAAAAAGCTCCAGAAATACACGTTCCATCATTTCTCAATGATTAATACAGTATTTGTTTGAGACTATTGTCCCTGGTGGATTAATACACATTTATCGATTTATGATATGCTATATCATATGGTTAGGGAACAAAAAAATCATATTGATCATATTATTTTTCAAAGTTGATATTTCAACATGATCAAACTATTATTTTTATGAAGAATTAATCGCATACTATCTTGATAATCAATAAACATAAAATAAAATAAAAAAACACTATTTTGTGTGAATGCCATGTAATGTATATATATATAAATATATATATATATATATATATATATATATATATATATATATATATATATATATATATATATACACAGTATATAAACAAAATCCAATGACTTCCATGTTTGTCCTCCATAAACTACACAATCACTCAGCAGATGTCTCACAACCAACTACAACATCAGCCCTCAGGAGAAAAATGGTCTCATACTCACAATCTGTAATAAAGCTACATTTTCCCACTCATGTGAAAAAAAACAAAAACACTTTTGTTAACATAATCTGTCAACACAGAGACACGATTCCCTTGATAACTTCTGGGAAACACATGTCAGTAAAATCTGATAAGACAGGTTGATTCATTCAGGGAATAATCTCACCTGCTGTTCACAGACAGTGTTTTAATGGCTCTATCCGTCACTTTGACCATAGAAACACAATGCATAGTCATAACAGTAAGAGTTTATTATTGGTGTAAATAAAATGAAACAACACGAAAGAGAAGTTTAATTCGGTGTAGTACATTATATATGAAGAGACACGCATTTGTTAAATAAAGGAGTGATGTTCATTTTAAACTTAGCCTTAATGCAATTAGTCATCGAGAGTATAATTTTTTTTATTAAATTAACTAGTTATTTAAAATTAACTGTGATCATTTACAATACAGTTAATAAAGTTATGGTGGCTAAGTAGTAGAGCTAAGTTGCTCCTGTGAATGGGTAAAAAGCTTTACGTCGGTCATCAGGACTAAAAAAGCCCAATATAAATACAGACCTTTTAGCATATTTGCTTTTAATTAGTATAGGCATGGCTATTATATGACATTTTTACTAGGTTAAGTGTTTAAATATTGAATTTATTTAGCTAAATGACTGGCATGTTGTTTTCATCATTACTGTGTTTTGAAGCTAGCTGCTTAGCATTAGCGGTTTACCACCAGCTAAGTTTGTGTGCACTTGTGTTTTTGAACATGCTAATAAAGGCGCCAGTAAGTTCTATGAGACATGAGCTCCTCTTGTTTTAGCCTCATTTTGATACATTTAGCCTTAATGTGTTTTTTCTTAGCATTAAAGTGCAATTGCTTTCATCTCTTTACAACCAAATTGACTACGCTACTGTTTAGCCTGGTCGCTAAATATAAGCTAGCTCCTTAACTTCCAGTTGGTTGTTGGTAAGGGGAAACTTGAACTTTAGCAATTAAAAATGTACACTATCAATTGTAAAAGTTTTTTTTCTTTTGTTTTAGTAGTTAGACAGAGAGGAATTCAACATGGCCTGAAATGAAAAAGTTAGCTTGAATTTCAGAGATGTAAGGGGCTATAATTTGTTAAATACTTTTGGTAACTTCTGCAAACACAGACTGTATCGTTGGCTGACAGCTTACCAAAATAACAAAACAAGAAGTGACTGCAGTAAATGTTGTGGCCATAACCAGGTGCCAAAACCTAACACAGATGTTCTATCATTATATCATCATCTCTCTATCTCATACATATGGAATATGTAACAGTGGAGAGTGGAGAAATGTTCTATTCACTCAGGGAACCAAGGTTAAAATTTGACTCAACATTACTCAGAGTGCCTAAATGGAATCACATCACAAAACACATAAAACACTATCGCGTTGATACAGACATCTTTGTGATGGGTCATTGTGCACCATTTTAGTTCAGATGTATCCGTGGTTTGCAGAAATGTACGATTGATTGTGGGTTTCTTTTGCTCTGTTTTAATGTGCATTTTGGATTCTTAAATGGAAACATCACTAAAAGGTTTCCACACTTGAGGTGGGTGAAAAAAGTTGGTGCTTTGAGTCAAGGTAAAAGCAAATAAGCGCAATGGAAACAGATTCAGTGAATGAAGAATGACATTGAATAATCATGGCAGGAATCAAATATCAATATTATAATAATAGATGAAAACGGCAATAAACGTCTATCAACAGATACTCCTAATTCAAGTTGCTTATTCTTATTCTAACCTGTTGCTCATCATGTTTATCTGACTTTACCAAATATTTGAAAATAGAGTTCACTCTGAAAGCGTATCTCATGCATTTCAAATTTAAGTTGTCTAATTTGTAAAAAGAAAGTTGAGATTTACTATATATATATATATATATATATACATTCTTCTGGTGTTGCTGATTTCCTAGACTGCATTGCAATGGCAATTATATTTACCTATTGTTGACAAAAAGAAAAAAAGCAATAGGAAGATTCTGTTTAAATCCTCGATCGCAGATAATGAGAATGACAAACTGTACTTCAAGATGACAAAGCTCTGCACTCCCACCAAAAAAAAAGGATATTTACTTGTATTTACACAACAACAACAACAACAACTCACTATTAAAAGAAAAAAGAAAACCGTTTTGCATTAAATGAATTCCACTCAGTGTTGGCAGAGATGCAAATGAAAGCGCTGACTTTCCTCCTACAAGCAGCAACAGTAAAGGCCACAATCACTTCCTTTAAACACTGAAAGAACCAGATCCATTTCTCACAGTAGAGTCAGAACATAAAGTACTTTGTCGACGTGTGATATCACTTCTGACACGTCTGAACCTGTACTGTATTGATATTTATATCAACATTTAAATGGCGCACAAAAAAAAGGAACGAAACGAAAATATACCGAGGTGATTTAATGAGTCAGAGTAAAATGCCGGCGTTGCCACCCACTGTCGGTAAAAAGACGTCAGTTCCACTGAAGAAGAAAAAAAACCCACACACTTCACTGATGAGCTGGATTTCTCTCCTGTAACCAGCTGTCATATTATTATTATTTTTTTTTTTTAAATGTTCCTACATGTATATTTTACACTCCATTAAAATCTTGTTGTCTATTATATAAACCAAACCTGCCTTTATTTCCAAAAATCGTAGTGAGAAAAAAAAAACCCAGGTGCTGCAACCAGGTGAGAAACTAATTAGTGACTTCATGTAAACAGAAGATGATACAAAACATGTTATTTATGGAAATGGGGTCACACGACACCAGACTCCAGGGAGAGTGATACTGATCTGATGTGAGCTAATAGTGGAAGATAATATGTTTCAAAGAAGTGAACTAATTAAAAAGAAGTCACGTAGAGTCAACAAACGCCCCATGTGATCATGCACGTGTCGAAGTGTAATTGCTGGATTATGGGCAATTCAAACACTCGGAATAATCAGTGCATTCGAACAGCGCGTCACACAGTGCAAGAGCGGTGGTGGCGGTGGCAACGGCGTCTCTTACCGTAGGTAGTCTCTCCGGCACAGGATGAGGTTGGCTTTGGTGTAGAGCGTGGAGCCCACCTCGCCGAGCCTGCAGTCGCAGCAGGCGCACTTCAGGCAGTCCTCGTGCCAGTACTTATCGAGGGCCTTCAGCAGGTAGCGGTCCTTGATCTTCCGGTTGCAGCCGGCACAGCCTTTTGGCTTGGTGTCCGGCTGGACGGAGAGCATTTGTATACCTGGGAGAAGACACACACACAAGCAGAGAGAGAGCGACGGTTTAAGTCGTCAGCCAACACCGGCCCTGACCCTGAGGCTGAGGACAGACAACTTCCTGTTAAAAGTGAAGCTGAAAAAGCAGAAGAGCACTGTTATTGACTAATATTGTTTCAAACATCTCCTTTAAGGGTTAGAAATTCCGTTTAAAAGAAACACATGATTTAAAATAATATGAATTGTTACAGGGGGAAAAAAAGAAAGCCAAATATTATATTTTGCATCTAAAAAAGGGGGAAATCACAATAAGTCATTTTGTGTTGACTCATTCCCTTTGTGAATGATATGAAAATGAAACTTTCTTGCTGTTTTCTATTCTTATTTTGTGTTAATCACTTGTTGACTGTTGACAAGTCTTATCTAATCTTATCTTGTCTTCCTATCCTTTCCTTTTGTTGTCGTGGTGACAGATTTTAATCCACAACACAATTAAAAATAGTATAAAATAGTTTAGTGTACTAAAACTCATTTGCTACAAACAAAGTCTATCTTTTCTTAGTGGTATACATATTTCAATACACGAAGAAATGGCCTATCGTACAAGAAGACTTTTTTCACTGAGTTTTCACAAACTATTTTCCCACAATGCATTTCACAAAAGTTATTTCCTTCTTTTTTGTTCCTGCTGCTCATGTTTATTTCTGTTTGAATACAAAAACAAAAACTAAAACAGCATCACTTTAGCATAAAAATAAATCCGCTGATTTTTTTTTTGTCCGACTGTATATGTGCGGCGTGTATTTCCCCACAATGCAGTGCGCAAAGAGACCATCAGAGAAGGCTCACAGCTGCATAAAGTCTAAACATAACTAAAAAGCATTTATATATATACATACATACATCTATATTATTGATGAAGTGTGAGCTGTATGTGAAGTATAGCTATTATTGTGGAAGAATATGTGGGACATATTTCTGCGTTTGACGCCTCACACCTGCTTCGATCCAAATCCGTAAAACTTTTTTTTAGAGCTTTGATTGTTGAATATTTGGAGGGAATTTGTGAAAAAATCACCAAATAATTCACATTAAGCAACGGTGACATGAGTAAAAACCAAAAGAGAGCAAAAAGTCAGTTTGAGGTGGTGTGAGTAAACGCCTCTCACTAGTTTCTGTGAGACGAAAATGTGCTGGGTGTGACCACGAAAGAAGAGGAAGAGAGGAAGTGGGGGGGGGGGGGGAGGAGAAGTGCTACACTAACAGCACAAGTGTCCACGTGTTCGCGGCACCACGCGGACACAAAAGCCACAGTTTCCCTGTTTGTCCTTCTTCTGCTTCTCTCTCTCTCGCTTTCTCTTTCTCTTTCTTTTTACGTGTTGACCTTCTGTGTTCTGGAGGGGGCGTGGCCACAGGCGAGGAGCTTTGCAGCGGGGCCGTATTGTTTGGCCCGAGCTGACCGTGGAGAGCCTTTGTGGGCCGGTGGGCAGGAGGAGGAGGAGGAGGAGGCTCGAACCCAGTGTGGCTTTGCACCAGGCTGGAATTAGTATTCTCCTACTATTCCCCCGAGGACACACACACACACACACACACATACACACACCCCCCACTCCCCTTTGTCCTCCTTTCACACACACACACACACAAAGTACTTCTTACAGTATAGTTTCAGTTATTTTCGAAACACTGAAACTTTCCCTTTACCGCTTTGCGATGAGTCTACGCTCAGCCCTTTAGCAACAGTTGTCAGTCTGAATGGTTCTTCCTCCTTTAACTTGGTTTATACCACACTTTAATGATTATGCATTTTAAAGTTGTTGGGGGGGGGGGTTTATTGTATGGTTTTCAGGTTGAACTGCATCCACAAGGTGAAAACCCATCCAAACAGTTAAGAAAAAAGGACCGAAAGAAATTAGGTTTGACAATTCAGCCGCATTTGGCACAAACTGCAACTAAGATCCTTTTTATAATCGATAAATCTGAATCGAGGTACTTGTGTGGGCCGTAAAATATCAGAAACTGTTCAAAAATGTTGATCAGTGGTTTCCAAACTTGGAATTGATGCTGTTCTTTTTGTGGAGGAAAGAAACTAAGAAAAATATTCACATTTAAGAAGCTGAAAAATCAGAGAGCCTGTTTAATTCATGGAGAGAGAAAAAAAAAATAGTTGATTCATTTAGTAATCGATTAATAACCGAATAGTCGTTGCATCATTTCAGTTGTTATAATAACATGACAGCTGACAGTGGATGTTTTTACTACTTAATACATGAAAACAAGAGGCGCCGATGATCTCCACTGTATATGATTGACAATGTTTACAAAATGACTTCTCAGTGAATGTAAAAAAACACACTCACGGTTAGTGTTAAGTTGAACTCGATGAGTGGTGTTCTAACAATGAAACAATGCCCTTTTTTTTTAGAGTTAGACGTAACACTTATCCAGAGTGTATGTGGTAACTTGACCCTCTCTGTGTTACGGTGACACTGTTTTCACTGTTTTCACACGTGCGGGAACACCAACAATGTATTCATTTTAATGACATTCATCCAAACCAAAGCTGTTTCTTATTGAAGCATGTTTTAAAGTTTGTCTTTTGAAAACCACTTCCCTCACTTGCTGCAGTTTCTATTTGAACGCGTGTGTTTGCTCAGTCAGTATCCCACAGTGCAGCCAGTGCATGGAGCAGCTCTGGGCTGTTGATCTGTTAATTGGCTGGATTTGAGACAACGCCGCGCGCGCCGCACACGCGGCAGCCGCGCTCTGCCGCCGCGCCTGTTAGAGCGGCACTGATGCGGTCCCGTCGCGTTACCGCCACCAAGTCCCTGCTAACTCATTCTTTTCTTTCCTTTTTTTTTTGTACTGTGCTATCAACTCGGCGGAGAAGGAGACAAGCATGGCAAGGAATTCGGCCGCTTCTCCTCTCTCTTCTCTCTCTTTGCCATGCAGCAGGAGGAGGAGGAGGAGGAGGAGTCCGGAACAAAAGCTTCATTTCCCATGAAGGAAAAGGAAATCACAGCTGCTCATTGCCTTAATGGCTCCGATTCCATTTGCTCCCCTTTCATTCCGCCGCCGCCGCTGCTGCCGCGTCTGCTGCCGCGCGTCCTCCGCCACATGTATCACCACCATCCTCCAGATGATGATGCTCATCATCTTGAAGATGATGATGGAGGAGCAGGAGTGTGTGGGGGGGGGGGACAACCACCCTGCTTCTCTCAGCCCCAGCTGTTTGGCATGAGAGCGGAGATGCTGACATTTTCACCCTATCAGTTTAATTACTGTTGCCATGGCAGCGGCGCGCTCGTAAAGGCCAGTAACGGATTTAACAGAGAGAGGGATAGAGAGAGAGAGAGAGAGGGAGACTCAATTTGCCGTGCAGCTCTTTCAGTTGCTTTCTCTCGCGTGCGCACACATCAGCTGGACGACCACATTGCAGTCACAACACAACAAACCGGCGCGGCGCGGCGCATCCATGTTTTGGCGAGAGGTTATCGGGAGGTGGAGAGAGAGAGAGCCAGAGAGAGAGAGAGAGAGCGCGGAGAGATCGTGGAACGTGGGTCAGAAGCAGAGGGATGCTGTAACTTGGTCGTCTCCCACACACACACACACACGCACACACACACACACACACAACGTGGCGTTCACGCGCAAGCCTAGAAAACAGAAGGCGTCTTACCGAAACTTTTCTCCCTTTTCTGCATTTGTTGAGCCGCTGAAGCAGCCGAAGCACCACCATGCAACCCCCGAAGCCGCCTGGGAAAACGTCCGGAGAGCAGCAGCTTATGCAGCTATTGCGTGTGTATATTTACAGATATATATGCTACACATATAGATGTCTATAGACCTAGATCTGCAGACAGACAGGCAGGCAGGCAGGCAGACAGACTGGGGATCGGGGCTTTTGTTGAGCGAGAGAGAGGAGAGAGGGGAACAATCCAGCACGGCGATCAGAGGCGAATGAAAAGGAGTCGGGGAGGAGGAGGAGGAGGAGGAGGAGGGTGGTGGAGGGGTGGGGAGAGAGAGAGAGAGAGGCACCGGCCAACAAAACGCAGGCGGTGTGTGCGTGAGAGCGACCAACACTCCCCCTCCTCTCTCTCTCTCCCTCTCTCTCTCTCTCCCTCTGTGTGTGTATGTGTGTGTGTGTGTGTGTGTGTGTGTGTGTGTGTGTTATTTCTCGCCGTCGGGCGTCACAGAGTCCGGAGTTCCGCGCGCGCTTGGTGCGGAGAGACGCGCGGCGGCAGCGGAGGATGCATATAGTAAAAAATAAATAAATAAATGAATAAATAAACAAAAATAACGGTAGCTCGTTGTATTCCATTCTAATCGCCCGTAAAACGATCACAGTGGTTTTCCCGCCGTGCGACAAAAAATAAATAAAACGCTCCATCTTCTTTGACGCGCCGCCGGTCACCGCGCGTAAAGGGAACGCGGTTCTGTCAATGCCTGCTACACACGTACACACACATACATCTCCCATTCATGAAATCCGAAACCGTGGCAGCTCATAAACCCCATTTAACGCAGTGGGGTTTTACATTTCCGAGGCGCAAATGTGTCAAAGGACACGAATACGCGTCTCCCGTCCTCACCTGCTCGCTCACCTTTCTTGCCAACTTTTAAAGCGGAGGTTCCCAGAAGATCCCAGCTCTCCTGCGAGGATGTAAAAGTTTACCCCACACTGGCACAGGCGCGTCGCGGCGCACACGCAGAGCGCATGCAGCGGGGAAAAAAAACTGTACCACGGATCAGAGCGACCTGAGACTATACTCAGCTACAGGTGTGCGACCACCCGGTGTGGAGCATGCAGGGGGGGAAAGTGTGCGAGGGGCTCAGGCTGGGCGTCCTCCATCCTTCAGCGAGATGACACACAGGGGGAGGGGCGTTGTAGTATTTCAAAAATTACATATTTATATCTTTTTAAAAACTCACTTGTGAGTCATTACCGTAATGTCAACGGAGCGCATTCATCGCGCGCGCACTCCGTTCGAGTCTACGGGGAAGCGTGGCAGACGCACCGTGCAGTGCGCGTCAGTAGTCCCAAGTTTAAGGTGGACTTTTTTTTTTCCACGCTGCTGTCCTCAGTTATTACAACACGACACCAGAGTTTCACAACAACAAACCAAAACAACACGCTAAAAGTGCGCCGTTACCATGGCAACTGATGACCCCCCCCCCCCCCCACACACACACACACACACCTCATGGCGTGACTTGTGAAACCATGAAGGCTGTCACCCATGCAGTCAGACGGTTGATGGTTTAATTGGTTTAATCGACGAGCCACTCGAGCACAAATCTGCCCGACAACACAACAGCAGAGTGTGAGTCACAGTCGCGGCTCATTCAGGGAAAATAAATGATATTAGAAGTAAATATGCAGCAGAAAACACGCAGTTTCCTTAGCAATTATGTATGTCATAAAAAAAGAAGTCTGTATTTGGGTCTGGATCTTTCCCGAAATCTAACCAGCTAAACATACTCCACCTGACATTTTCATTTAAATCTGTCCTTTACTTTTACTTTATTCTTCTCATAACCAGACTGACAAAAAAAAAAAACTGACATCACAACACAAGGGGAAATAGTTTATCCTCTCAGGACACTGGCTTATTGTATAAATGACATTCTTTCCTCCCCACATGCACGTACACACACACACACACACACGCGCGCGCGTCACGTGAGGTCCCGGGTTCCACGCCACCCGTACCAGTGATTATCTCCTCTCCACACAGTCTTTATTCAAATCATCTCTTTAATTAAAGGACACAATTATTCCTCTCCCCATTGTTGCGCCACGTCTGCACCGGTGCAGCCGCACTGTTGTGAGAGGATGACACACACACACACACAGACACACACCACAGCCTGACAAGTTAATAGTTGGCATGCGGCTCCAGCCTAAAATGCAGCGATAATGAGATGGGTCATAAAATGCTCTCCGCGCCATTATGAGTGATGAGATGCATTAAAGTTGACAGGGTATTACCTGCCAGTAATTAGGTTTTGTCATGGATTGAATTATTTCAAGGCGGCCTATCTTGGTAATCATGCAATTTGCTGCGGTGTGTGTGTGTATGTGTGTGTGTGTGTGTGTGTGTGGCTGCCACCTCTCTCCCGGTGCCCTTCCACTCTCCTTTCACTCACTGCGTTCCGCGCATTATCCAGCCTCACTCAGCCAGTGTGAATGGAGGCTGCAGACACGCAGGAGTAAAGGATGGAGGCTCTGCGTCCTTACAAGTGCGCAAACGAGGATTCAAAGAGGAGAAGCCTTGCTTTGTTTTTATTATTATTATTATTATTATTATTATTATTATTATTATTATTGTTCTGTTTGTATGACCATAACACTCTAATAATGAAGACATTCCGACGAGTCTCTGATGAAGAACACGCTGTTTTTGTATCGCACAACTTAAGAGGACCGGGTGCATGCGCACGTACCTTGAAGTAGAGCCAGGGATGATGAAAAGAAAAAAAGTAGCACCCAAAAGTGTGTCCACACAAGCCAACTTTCTTCTCGAAGTTCGCCAAAAGTCCTGGTTCTCTGCAGAAAAAAATGTGGAGTTTTTGTCTTTCTTTCTTTTTGTTTTCGTTTTAAGGCAAAGTTGCGTCTCTTGTTGAAGTTGTTAGGATGTCGGGGATCCTGGAGTTAAAGTTGCATCCTTCCTTCCCTCTCTCTCTCACTCTCCCCCTCTCCACACTCTCGCCTCCTCTGTCTCGCCCTGGCTGCGTGGTGCGCGCGTGTCTGTGCGTCTCTCTCTCTGGCAGTGAGAGAAGAAGTAGAAGAAGAGGAAGAAGAAGAGCGTCGGAGAGCCGAGCCTCCTCTCCTATTTAAGCCCCTCCACCAGGTCCCCAGTCAGCAGCGCACTCCAGCTCATCCAAGAAGCTGACAAGCACCGTTAGGGAAGGCAGCGCATGTTGCTCTAATGGACCTCATTAAGCTCTACTTACAGATGTTCTCTTAACATAATTGATCTGCAGCGAGTTGAGAGGACGGCAAAACCTATTCCCCAGCCCCCAATTATGGCCCGGTAATTAGATCCCCAACCTCCAGCTCTCCACACTCACCCTTCTAACATTCCGAAATATCAAAGTATCTTTCTCTCAAAGCGACCGCCCTCCCCCTCCCTCCCACTACCTCACCTCCATGTCTCCTCCTCCTCCTCCCTCCTCCTCCTCCTCCCCCACCCACAAGACACTATTGACAGTCAGATCTGCTAACCTTTGTAGTGTAGCCAGACTTAGCAGTGCACTGACTCCAACTGACAGAGCTCACTCACTCACTCACTTACTCACTCACTCACTCACCTCTCTCCTTCTCTGCCCCCATTGGGAGAAAGAGCAAGAGAGAGAGGTTGAGTGAGTGAGTGAGTGAGTGAGTGGCACAGATGGAGGAAAAGAGAGAACGAGAAAATGAAGAGGAAGAGAGAAGGGGAAAAATAAGTTGGCACTTTCCATAACGGTTGTAATGATAATATCTGTCAGGGGAAAATCCTTTTTTCCCATACTGTCTTTTATCTTAAATAATTCCTGTGATGGCAACTTTGAATGAGTCCGGGTAGGAGGAGTGGAGTGTGTGTGTGAGTGTGTGTGTGTGTGTGTGTGTGTTGGGGACAGGGAACAAGGCAGGGCTCATGCCACTCTTTACCGATATCAGTACGATATGCAGTCTTGTCACAATTTACACTCGTCTGTTCTACTTTCATCTTAAAATAAGTCATACGTCATAAGACATGTGCATTCCTCATCCATGTTCTGGTCACATGGTGCACACGTGGAGCATGTATGTGATACTTAGTGTTTTTGGGGATAGTGTTGGATTTCAGGCTTTTCTTTTCCTGATTTTGACCAATATCAGACTGATATTGGTCAGTAATGAACATCATATCAGCTTATACTAGGAAACAGTGAATTATCACAGTGATATGAGTGCTTGTCAGTTAATAGAAAACTGTTTATTTTATTTTATTTTATTTTATTTATGACGGAATCAAAATGTTCCTTTGTGTTGTGTGTTTACACAGCGACGCACACTGTAGCATTAAAGTGATAGTCCTCTGCACTGAGAGCCCATGAGAGACAGACGGGTACCTGCGCAGGGAAGTTGGGACACAAGGAAGGAAGAGATTGTTTTGCACTTATGGCCCACGCGGTTGGTGTAGTGGTTAGCACTCTTGCCTTTGCAGCAAGATGACCCGGGTTTGAGCCCTGGTTTGCACAAGGGCTTTTCTGCATGGAGTTTGCATGTTCTCCCCGTGTGTGTGTGGGTTTTCTCCGGGTTCTCCGTCTTCCTCCCACAGTCCAAAAACATGGATAAGGTAAATTGGACACTCTGAGAGTTTGAGAAAGTTCTGAGAAAACTAACCCAAGCACCAAATATGAATAAATCCACCTGTGAAAATAGACAGCAACTATTAATTCTGCTCATATACGGTTGGCCCACCTGGAGTTTTAAAGGGCCAGGGTGTGGGAGACGGAATGATTATTCAGTATTATGTCTTCTGTAGTGTTCAACCCTTGCATTTACAGCTGGCGCACCATGTTGTGCTGCCATGTTTGGCGCAGGACCTGATGGTTGACATCGTCAGACAGTCGGTACCTGCTGCTCCCCTACCTGTCCCCCCCCTGTCCCCGGGTGACCGTTATTGTGCGTCTGTCGGTGATGTGAAGACATGCAAACGCTGGTGTAGAGAAAATGATGCAAAACTACCAAAAAAGCTACAGATGTGCATTTTTTAATGCCGGCTACCAGACTCTCGCACCTGTTTGACAGCATGCAGCTCATTGCAGTGCTGAGTACTGTGCAGTAGATGTGTGGTTGTAATAGCATACAGGTATAGGGTTGTTAATTATGTATAGCACGGGATCTGAATGGATCTGAAGGTTTTGATCCTTGAATCGTCTTAATTCAAAAAGGCACTTGTCCCTGAGGCAGTGTCTGGCCCGCGAGAAGAGCGGAGAGAATTAGATATATCATCAGATGCTTATAGTGTATGGATGTTTACATCTCCAGGGAGGGGAAAAAAGACAATAGTAGTTTTTGAAATATTCCTCATTAAAATTAACATCTGGCCTCGCCAGATGGGGCCTGGCTTGTGTTCAAAGGTAATAGCACTGTTCTTCTTCCAGCTTCCTAACAAGTAACAGGAAGGCAGCACTTACTGTTTGAATAGAAACTGACTGACTTCTTCTTTCAGCTTCTCCCTTCAGGGGTCACCACAGCGGACCTTCTCATCTGCCTCCATCTTGTCCTCCCCCTTTGTGTCCTCCCTCTGTTACAGCGACTGTTCTCATGTCCTCCTTCGCAACATCCACGAACCTTCTCTGTGGTCTTCCTCTTTTCCTCCTGCCCAGCAGCTCCATCTTCAACATCCTGTGACCGAATCATCTCAACCTCGACTCTCTTACTTTATTTCTAGACCGTTTAACGAATATCCCTCGAATACGCTCATTTGTCCATTCTGGGGCCACACGGTGGTCTAGTGGTTAGCACTCTCGCCTTGCAGCGAGAAGACCCGGGTTGGAACAAGGACCTTTCTGCATGGAGTTTGCATGTTCTCCCCGTGTGTGCGTGGGTTCTCTCCGGGTTCTCCGGCTTCCTCCCACAGTCCAAAAACATGCAATGTGGGGATAAGTAAATTGGACACTCTAAATTGACCATAGGGGTAAGTGTGAGAGTGAATGGTCGTTTGTCTCTATCTGTGTGTGGCCCTGCGAAGGACTGGCAAACTGTCTAGGGTGTACCCCGCCTATCGTCCAATGTAGCTGAGATTGGCACGGCACCCCCCCGCGACCCTCTGGTGGAGGATAAAGCGGTAGATGATGACTGACTGACTGTCCATTCTGGTCACGCTCAACAAAAATCTCAGCCTCTTCAGCTCTCAGGTCTCACTAGCGTCTTGTAGGCCTTCCCTTTGGTTGAAACCACCACCACTAGAACCACCACCTCTCCATTTTCTGGAAATCTGGTAGTCCTATATCTTTCCAGAAGACTTCTTGCTTGATAATACACTCGAGTTTGGTTTCTCAAGTAACTTCCGTAATGATATCAGACTGACGGCTGCAAGAATTGTCAGGCGTCCAGGGCTCCCACACAACATCCTACCGCCATCTGCAAAGGGGTTAATGGACCGATCATGTCAAGCGTGCTAATGATGAAAATTAACAAATTAAAATAAACCAAATTAAACATTCATGTCTGCTGTGTTGTTTGTGCTATTTGACAGCAGTACCACTAATTAACTTTTTTTTTTTGCAAATATCAGTGGAGTGCGCGCTGATCTTTGACATTGGTTTTCTCAGCATTGCAGCCCAGTTTTCAGGCCAGAGCATGAGCAGAGCAGTGAGTGAGGGGAAATGTAGTATAACTACTAACTATTAGGTTTAAGATTGGATTTGTTTATCGATTTCAAGGTCACAATTCATTTTGATGCTTGATTTTTTTTGTCTTTTAGAGCAGATGGGTCAGTCATTTTTAGACATGGCTAGTTTAGGCTAGGATCATTGGACTTATGATAACTCATTTAATTTTTAATTCCCATTTCAATTGTCCACATGGTGTGTCATGAGTGATATAATGTCCATCACTGGTTTCCAATGTACCACACTAAGGCCTTATTCCATCCGTCCATGTTCTACTGCTTTATCCTCCACAGGCTCCAGCACACCTGATTCAAATGGTCATCACGCTCTGCAGAAGCCTGATAACGATAACTGTTAACATCTGAGTCAGGTGTGTTGGAGCAGGGCAGCATCTAAAACACGCAGGGCCGTGTTCCCTGAGGACCAGGGTTGGGAAACACTGCTCCAAATGAGCGTATTGGTCTCAGTAATGATACGTACTCGGAAGTGATGTCACTCCAAGTTTCAATGTAAATGGAACGCGGCACAATATCGGTATCCGTATCGGAAATTAAACCATAAAAAAATAGAAAATAGAAAACTGTGACTGCAGCTGTTGTGACGGGGTTTGTCTCAATCGTACCATTTCAGATCCATGTTTTTGGTTTGTTTTTTTTGTTTTTTTCCCCAAAGTGAATCTCTTCACTGAGGGCTTTGACATTTCCCAGAGGACACTCCAGACCCTCACTGCTATCATTGTCCTTCTACAGAGGAGTCATCTCAGGCAATCCAGGAACTTAAGGACCTCACTGTGGTCCTCGACACACACACACACACATGCCGCACCCAAGAGGATGCCACTACTCTTACAAGCAGAGCTTCTTTTTAAAGGCGCACTCAGTAATTGCTGCCAGTATATAACCTTCAAGTGGGGTCAAGGGATACGTAATTTTAATGACAACTTTTTGTACCGGGTCCTTTTTTTTTTTTTTTTGTCTTTTGGCAAAGTGGAAGTGTCTGAACTAAGTTCCCGAGCCATCCCTCTGCAGAGAGTCTGAATCACCTTTGGTAATAAGTCAGAAGGGAGCCTTTCAAGTCTCAAGAATAGCCGGGCCAAAGAGTATTGACCCCGATTATGACTCCGCTGAGAGTTAATGGAGATTACTTAATTCTGCAGCGACTATTCATTTAGTCAGAATACAAAATGAGAACGGCAGCAGTCAAAGAGGTGGGAGTGCGGTGCAGAGACTCTCTCGCTCTCACCTCTCGCTGTGGCTCTGAACGGAAAATAATGGACGGTGGAAGGCGACAAGTGGAAGATGAAGACGCTTTACTTTTTTCAATACATTTGATGTTGCCATGTGGTTTCATTGAAACGTGTAAAGATCTCACCTACTGTATATATTGTGTATCATGAATACATGGACTGGCGAACTGTTGCCCTATGTCAGCTGAGATTGGCCCATCTATCATCAGTAGTTGATAGATGGATGAATGGATGAATGAATTTCTGCACACTAAGAGATTTTTACTTGATGTGTGTGTCTATGGTAATGGACATCTTAGACCAGGAGTGTCAAACTCAAATGACCCAGGGGCCAATGATCGTCTAGTCTTGATCACAATTTGATGGGGACTTAAGGTACAGTTATTGATCAATAATACAGTAATATAAACCTTTTAACATAATCTACTCTGATCTCTGAGCTTTGGATCATTCTGGAATGATCATTCTGGATTGTCACAGGAAACTTTGCCCAATCAGGGGGTTCAGAGGGAGGCTGTTCTTCAACAACTATGCATTCAGCTTCTTTTAGTCAAAACTTAGGTAGGTAACAGCGTTATTTTTTCAGTAACGGGGTAATCTAAGTAATTACTTCTCCCGTCGTTACAACGCCGTTAACGTTACTGGACGTAAAATGCGGTGCGTTACTATGCATACTATGCAAAGCACCCCTGGGTCACAGCTAGGGAGGAGGCGGGTAAATAACGAGGTAAGCGATTATGATTGACCGAGGCAGAGTCACGTTTCACAGCTAACAGCTAAACAGAGAATCGATGAAGCAGCAGAGATGGCGAGTCAGGACTCGGATGTAAAGGTGGCATTTTCAAAGTGGCGATAAAATCACTTCTTCAAGTTCGTTGTGATCAAAGGCAAGAACATACATGTAATGTGTACATTATGTCCCGGAGCAGCAATTCTAATTTAATGAAGCATCTCACAGCGCACACGCATCTACAAAGTTAGTTGCCAAAAACACCGATTATTGAGAGTTTGATTTATTTAATTAAGAATAAGACTACAGAGCTAAACAACACTTTTTTGTTGTTTAAAAGTTTACTTTTGTTGTCTCAGGTTTAGAGAGTTTGATTTCATTTGCTAGAGTTAAATGCACTTTATATGGTGTAACTGTTTACTTCTCTTACAAAGATAGTACTTGAAGTGCAGGATAAACATCTTGCTGTCTGTCGACGTGCCATAAATATAGAAAGTTATGTACAAACATCTGTCTGTTCTACTCATTTCAACTGACTTGTGAAAACTACACAAACAAATCAAAATTCTTTGACATATAGCAACTTTTTAACAGTAACACAAATAGTTACTTTCCCTGGTAACGAGTTACTTTTATTATAGAGTCATTCAGTTACTAACTCAGTTACTTTTTGGAACAAGTAGTGAGTAACTATAACTAATTACTTTTTTAAAGTAACGTTCCCAACACTGTTCAATTGTAGTATTGTCATTGTTTTGTATATTTTTTATTGCTTATTTTATATCAGTGTAGTACTAGTCTTCGTCCAACCCTGCTGTTGTAACTGGTGAATTTAATCTAATCTAATCTAATCTAATCTAATCTAATCTATCAACTGCTTTTGCTGCAAAAAAAAGAGGGTGGAAAATCTAAAAGGAAGTCAAACAATAAACACATTTCACATCAGTTCATTTAAGAGATGGAAAGACTACCTCAGGTCATCTGTCGAATATGACATTAGTGAGACTGTTCATGCTCATCTGAATAAAAATGTTAGTATTTTAATAATTAGTAATTTTTTTTTTAATCTTTAGCAATCCTGCCTAGTTCAGGTAAAGGATGATGCTCATTTAATGTTTTCATGCACTACTTTTCTGCAAATATCAGGCTTTAGTGCACCAAGATAAGCGGTATCTTGGTTTACTCTGCACTTGTGATCATTTTTTATCATTTGGTTAATGCTCGAACAGACGCTAGTAACACCCACTCAGGTAAATGTCACGGAGAGATTATATGACTTCTGATGAAGGCCTGTTTCATTAAAAATCCTTTTTTGCCAAGGAACAGTAAAGCTGTGGTCAGTCATGACGCGTTTGAGCAACACAGTTTTGTTTTCATCTGCGTTTGTGAGACGCACAACTCAAAATGTAAAAGATGGATTTGGATGAAATGTTCTAGCCGTGCAGGTTAAGAGCCGAGGATGAAATTAAGCCACTGAAATGATCAAGTCATGGGATCCACTGATAGTGTTTTGTGGTGGAACGTTGATGAGGGGGGCCAAAAGGGGGTGGGTTATATTAGTTGCATTGTTTTCAACTGCTATTGTTCGCTTTTCCACCCGAGACTGTACTTTGACGCATCCTTCAGGTTTGATAAGTGAAGCCTTGGACGTGTGACTCCACTGGTTATAAAAAGAACTAACTTTGAGTGGAAAAAAAATGATGTGAACATTTGCTTCCACTTCTCACTTTATTTAAAACGTCAGTAGCCATTTTCCTGGGGAGTTAATGGACTCAAACACTCGTTTTCAGGTCATCTTTGGAAAGAACATTATATCAATTTTCTAAATGATGTTCCCATTTAGGGGGAAATCGATGATAAAGTATGAGTGGACAGCAGTGTGACTGACAGCTGGTAACATTTACTAGGTGACTGGTTGCAGGTGACTGTCTGTTAACGTCCTGTTTCAGAATCTGAATGCTGTGTTCACACCGAACGCGACAAATCGTGTGTACCGCGCCGTGCGATCACTTTGTACATTCCTTGCTTAACATACATCGTACCACGAGACGTGCCTTTGAATAGCATTTCTCGGAGCCTTTAATGATAACCTTGAACAATGCATCGCTGGTAATTGCTACATTATATCAATCAGTTCCATCCGGTGTGATTTCCTTGAGTAGCTCGGGCTGAGATGACTTGTATGTTCAGAACTGAGCATTTCAAACAGACGTCTGTATGCCCCAGCAGCAATCAATCATCCTTAATCCAAAACCAATTTACTCCGCCTGAAGAGGAAAATATCTTTTAATCTCTTGCCGACAATCCCTGATTGCAGCACCGGGCTTCAGCTGACAGTCAAACTGTGCCGGTTATATTGGATTTGCAGTTGTCATCTTTTACATACACATGAGTGAATAGTAGGTACAGTGATAGAATACAGTCTTTTGCCCCCTCATTGCTTTACCCAACATTATGATTTATTTTTCTTTTAAAATCATGTTGTCAAGGTCATCGCTTAGGACTTAGGGAAAAAGATATGAGGGAAACACTGGTCCAGTGTGTACTACCCACAATCATGGGTATATATTAGGGAATTGTGTTATTATAGCTGGGAATGTGTGTACTTACCTCACTAAAGTCAAGGCATTGCAATTATATATATAGATTTATAGAGATTAAAAAATATTTAGGAGGATCTCATCAAACATATCAGATAACAAGAGTGCATGCTCCCCAAGAGTCTTTTGGCCGAAAATGGCCAAAATAGGCATTTTCCGAAAGACTCTTAACACTCTTAAATGTTTCAGTGGCCACATTTTCGGTGCATCTCTAGGATATCTATATATATTTTTTTAAGATTAAAGTTTATGATTGCTTCACAATAAAAATAATTTCGCTTTATAGCCTTAGAATAAGTGTTTCTTATACTTAAAGCAAGGGTCTTGCTTTAAGTACATAAAAAAGGACAATCATCCTCCGCTTATGGAGAAGGATTAGGGCCACATTTTTGGGAGAAATAATAAAAAATAATAAAAAAAATTCTCAGATTAAAGTCAAAATTTTGAGGGGGAAAGAAATATGAATTATAAGATTTAAATCAGAAAGAAACTCAGAAATCTTCTGATTTATATGATAATAAAAAAAAAGAATTCACAGATTAAACTACTACTTCTGACTTTGTACATCAATGAAAGGGCATAATCTTTGCATTTTGTGCAAAGTTTTCTGTCAAAACTTCTCAATGACAACATCAAAAATCATGACAGTGGAGAGTTTTTAAGTCAATCACCTTAGTTTTAGCTATATTTATTATTTTTTTTAAGCTTTATTCATAAAATCAATATATAACCTGACGTTACTAGATTGGAAAAGATACACAAAACAGGTTACTTATTCTTAGAGTCACACTATACTGTAAATAAGCACGAGGAATTGTATCACTGTGCGCTGTTTTGGCTAAAACAATGAACAAACTATCGTTGTTGGGATTGGAGGAAGCGGCCGGAGTCTAAACAGAAGCAGGGTCGGGAGTTGAGTTTAAAGGGTTTCATGTTCATGTGGCAGCCTTAGAGCAGGGCTGGATATGGAGAATATTGATTTCAGCTTGGTTGCAAAAAAAAAGAAAAAAAAAAAAAGAAATAAAAAATCACCTACATGCACATGTCACACAGTGCTTCCTGTGGAGCTGTAAATTGACCTGCTGCAAGCGATGCTGTCGCTAATCTGTCATCATCACCTCGGGGTTCATGTGGGGTCGGAGGAAATCGGAACGCTGAACAGTGTTTGCTTCCATCGCTTTGTTTTAAAGGTAAATGCAACGTTTCCTTCCACTTTATATAAGAAAATATCTTTTTATTAATTGATATATTAATAAAAAAAAAAATAAAAAAAAATATATATATATACATATCTCTATATATATATATATATAAATGGATGAGACTGAGGATTAGGGAACCATGTGTGGCACACCAGATTGTTATGATTGAAACCAGAGGTGGGGGACGCATGGTGGGGTAGTGGCTAGCACTGTTGCCTCACAGTGAGAAGGTTGCCAGTTCAAATGTGCATGGATACTCCGGTCCAAAAACATGCAGATTAGGTGAATTGGACACTCTAAACTGACCATAGGTGTGAGTTTGAGACTGAATGGTCGTTGATCTCTAAGTGTTGGCCCTGTGAATAGCTGGGATTGGCTCCAGACCCTTGCGACACTCATGTGGAGGATAAAACGGTACTGACAATGGATGAAGATGACCACAGGCACAAAATACACAACTCTCTACGGGCATTGGGGGAAAAAAGAATGTGAGAACTTAAAGGGTTTTTCACAAAATTGTCATTGCTGCATTTAAGTAATCGGCCACAAAGGGGCCCCCCTCTCAGTTTGGGGCCCCCAGGCAACTGCATGCTTTGCCTCCCCTGTTTCAAACCCCCGCTGTGTTCTGTATTTGGCGGCGGGTTCTCATCCACATCACATCTTAGGTCCCCCCCCCCTCATGAGGAAGAGTTCGAAAGAAAGCTGACATCATCCTCGTATGAGCTCTGTCTCTCTGTCCACAGGAACACGTTGGATGGTTTATTTGTTTTTTTGGCTGTTGTGTGTGAAAGTCCCCGGTGATCACAAGTTTCAGAATCACTTACAAAAACAATCATGTCCTGTTCATATCAATTTATTCCACTCTGTGAAGGTGAACTGAAGCTTCTAGCCAGTTTCTTACTGGCTGATTCCATGGATAGTGGCATAATTAAACAGCTCAACAAGTGTTCCTAGTAAATTGCTCAATATATATAATGTAAATGGCAGCATTTTAGGCATTTAGTTGTGATGTGTTAGGGTAGCCTTTCTCAAACTGTGGGGCCCGTCCCCCTGGGTGGGCATGGAGACTTTCCAGGAGCAAGTTCTGCCGCAGTTTTTCCAAGCGTAAACTTTATGTATAGCGAAAGTACGAAAGTGGTTTACAACAAACTGCCGGAGTAAACGACAAAGCAAAAACGATTGACATTGTTAAAGTATTCTTTGTTATCGAAATGTATTGTTAAAAAAAATTGACGTTGTTGTAGTTATAATTGCACACTTCATATTTTTATTTGAAAACTGCTTTATCAGGAAGCAACACTGAGGTTATTTGTATCACTACAGCAAATTATTGAAAGGAAAGTGAAAAAAAAGTAGTAATTTGTGGTAATATGCTACTTTTTTATTTCTTTGTATTTGGCATATGCCAATATGCCTTACAATAAAGACATGGTGGCACCAGTTGTTGTACTTTATGGTACAGAAATGGACCTACAGTTTACTGTGCATGTGTAAATCATCTGTAAACAGAAGGGAAAAAACATCCGACATCAACCAAACAAAATCAAAAAACAAACAGAAAATCAAAATCCACCCCCATGCTGATGCAGGCTATGGTCTGGTCCATTTATCAGGCCTCTCTACTTAACTAGGCCCCGCCCACCACCTTAACTTTTGGCTGAACCAGGAAGTGAACAACAGCAGTGGATTGATGCACCAGACACGGTAACTGAAAAACATATAGATTTAAAATCAATTTAAATCTGAAGTCTGTGCACCTCATTTAGTACATGTTTAGGATATCTTAAAGCTGTAGTATGTAAGTTTTTTGTTACATTCAAATCATTGTCAACACTGATTAACCCTATCAGCTCCACCTGAGCCTCTCTGTGTTTCTCAGTGTAACGGTGATTTGTTTTTGGGTTAGTGGAGACATTGCATCTTATGTCATGACTGAGCAGGTGAGGCGGATGACACAAGAAATCAACTTTTTCATCCCAGTCCTGGTGTTAGTTTGTCATGAACGTGGCTCTCCCTTAAATAACGACATGGTTGAACTTAGTAATGAAGGCAGCAGTGAATCAGCAACTCCAGTGGATTTAAAATCATGGATTTTCTCTGAATGTTTTGTAAAAGTGGATTTTAAAAGGTGAACCCTTTTGTTAAGTGGCTAAAATCAGCCTTCTCTTTTTTTTTTTTGCTTAGCCAGTGTCTGGTTCACAGAAACTGCAGTACTTTCAGCAAAGTTGGTGTTTACTATGTGTCATTACATGGAGCCGACGGTTGTCTTTCAAATGGAAGGATGAAATGCTATTAGATTAGATTAGATTAAATAAATCGGTAATATTAGATTATTTCTTCCTTTAGGGGTCGCCACAGTGGATCATATGCCTCCATCTTGTGTCCTCTTTTTTTTTTTTACAATATTAGTATTAGAATATTCGAATATTAGATTATTTTTTTCATTATAAAAAGTCGATAAATTAATGCAACCCTGTAATTAAATCAAAAAGACGCAAAACTTTTTTTTTTTTTTTCAGCAATAGAGATTGCACATTTCAACTGTAACGTTGTGGGTTTGATTCCCGGTTCCATTACTCTTCTGTGTCAGTCGCGTGTGAATGGGTATGAAAAATGCAGATACTTGTGCTGCATGAATGGGTGAATGACAGAACTGTAGTGTAAAGCAACGATGAGTGGTCATCAAGACTTAGAAACGTGCTTTATAAATACAAACCATTTACTGCTGTAACGCTATGATATGTCGTCAGTCACTTTGTTGTCATTGTCAAATTCTTTTGAAATTTCGTGAACAAAGAAGACACTCTATGGTTCCTGCCAAGGGTCAACAGATTTATATTAGCTTGTAGCTAAGAGGCATACGTTTATGTTTATTTATTTATTTACTCTATTACATTTTAGGGGGCGATTGAGTTTGACCAAGAAAACAGTTCATGAATTTTTAAAGATGTGGTCACTGAGTGAGTTCAGTGTCAAAGCAATGAAAACTGATCCACACTGCAGTCCGCGCTCTACGCCGTCGGTGCGAAGAGGACTTTTGAAAAAAGCCAAGTCAGCATTGAGAAATGTGGGTAACGTTGGTTTAAAAAAAAAAAAAAAAGAGTGTCATTTGTGTTTTTAACCAACTGCAGTTTGTTTCACAAGCCCGGGTCGAGTATTAGTTCCAGCAGATTGTCATCACGCAGCTCTTTTCTGTGTTTTCTCAGCACTAATGAGAGAACAATAACAACAGTCACAGTCTCCTCTGGCTATGAGGAATAACATGTCAGTCATTTGCTGGGGTACATTTTCCGGCGCAGTCTCTCCGAGCCCCACAGTCACCAAACTAATTGACGGCCATATGTAAGCAAGTAGTTCTTGCTTTAGAGGAGCGCAGGGAGGGAGTCTAACAAACGAGCCGCCCCGGAGGTAAGCACAGCGGAGCCACGGTCAAGCAGAACATCAGTGTGCAGAGCAAGAAGGAGCAAGTCAGGGACGCTTAAGTCACTGGTTTCACTGGTCGACGCTGAGCCGTGTGTTTCGGCATGAGGATGACAATTGGGGCGGTTTCAGGTTTGTGAGGGCAAGGTGCATTCTGCAGCATGGAGAGTAATGTCTAAGCAATTTGTCTTTCCCAGTTAAAGGAAAAAAATATGGCTCACACTGATGCCCACAACACAAATCCCATGTTTCCATCGAGTGGAACGGTTTGGTTTGGTACAGAAATATATTTTTGCAATAGTACCAAAATAACCAGTGCCTACTGTTGAGTTTTTTTGGCACCCTTGACTTTTGTAAAATGGTATAGTATGGTCAACAACACAAAACACATCAATCCCTTGCGACCGGTGTAAATATACCATGGAAGTCAAGGCAATTTTAAATAGCCCGTTACCACTAAGAAGAAAAAAAGAAGACGTCAGCAAACTGCAGCCAGTCATTGTTGTCTGTTACCTTTTGTTGTCGTCGCAGCATTACGATGTCACGCTACTCGGCTATCGGGCACAGACCACACCTCACTGACCAAATGAAGGTACAGGTAAAGGCCTAAACCCAGCGATTTACCTTTCCAAACTGTAGCATGATGGAAACGCAGCTAAAGCATGAAAAGCTACAGTATTCTGGAATGAACAGAGCAAAGATTGCTCCAAAAACTGTGTGTCAATACACCCACGTTTAACAAGTATAATGCTCCAGTTGGTTATGGAACACAACCTACAGGCAAACTGATGAAAAAGATTATGATTAACTATATGTAATTTGGAAATATGTCAAAGTTCCCTCGGATCGCTTTTATGAACAAAAATAAAAGGAAGGTGGTCTATTTTGGGACTTCTTCACAATTGTCGCTACTCCTGTTGTTTTTATGTATGAATAAATAAATATTAATTTATAAATAAACCATTACTTTGACTCAACAACACGTAAGGAGAGAAAAAATGCATTGTTTAAAGGCTGAAGATGTGACCTATAAAGACACACCCCTGAATGTCCATATAAGGAGTCGTGATCTGTGCCGCAAGCACCAAGGGTTAAGCAAAAAAAAAGTTACGTTTGGGCAGAGATGGGCATGAATATTCGAATATTTGTTTGATTATAAAAAGAAAAATCCGTCAGGTAATGTAACTATTCCTGATTAAAAGATGCAAAACTCAAAAGGTTATATCCCAGATTTCTTGAAAGCATTTTCAAGTTGCTCCTCTAAGCTCAACATCCTGGAAATCCCACAGAAGACATGAAATGTACCAGTGTCTTTGAATGCATCTCATTAGCTGCTCCTTCTAGCTCAACATGCTGTGAAACCTGCATTACTTTAACGAGCACTCATATGCGCTGGAGTTTATATTTAATATTTATAGTTTATATTTTATATTTATAATATTCCATTATAGGCCAAATAATTACTTTATGTATTAAATCTAATGCCAATCTCACTTCTGCTATGCTAGAGGACTTTATGCTAAATCGTTAGCATTTAAGCTAATGGACTCTCTCCAGAGTTTATACACAAACGGGTGGATTATTTAGCGGCTGAAAGAGAGTGGCAGCACATGAGAATAACTGGACACCTTGAGGCGAACACACACTAGTTACTTCCGAGATGACGACATGACACCAGCGATGAAAAGAAAGCATCCCAAACCTCTTATTGACCTTCTATCTTCTTATGGGGTGAGTTGTCATTAATATCGTTAATCTACATTACGTTAGTATTCATTCAAAGTCACATACAGGGATTAAAAAACGTTTTTTTTTTATGCTAGACGTCGTCTTTTAATAGTCCACTGTGCATTTCAGAATGCTATGTGGCTACATTGTTATTAGCTATAGCTCAGTATTGTTGTTTTGAAATGCAAATGTTACACACATCGGAAACTTGTGTTCGATCAGATGCTCGTATCATAAGCTGTAACGGGAGCATGTGACCAGCTGCTATTAATATGAATAACAAACCAACCTGATGTGCTTGAATAATGTGTGAATGACACAGCTTTATTGACTGTGATCAACACAGAGCCACTTAAATGTGTTTTATTTCATATTAGAAATATGTATGTATATTTGATCCTTCTCTATATTTGAAAACCTCTCGTTTTTCATTTTTATGAAATTTATATTCATATTTCATTTGACTTTTCTCTGGGACCTCTTTGTGGAACCCTTGGGGTCCCTAGACCTGTTGTTGGTAAACGTTGTTCAACCTACTGCAATAGTTAATCAGGGCTCTCAAGTTTTGAAGTCAGTTCAGAGTGAGATTCTGTCGGGAAGGGTGAGGGGTGTCGGTGTAGGTGGGGTTATTATTGTGTGTTGTAGGCGTTGGTGGCAGATTTGGATTCTGCCACCTGTCTCTTGGCTCCCAGAAGGTGTAAATCTTTGAGCCTAAAGCAGTTTTAGGAGTGCCTACATTCAAATGGCCACAATTTCTTCAAATATTTTCAGATTTCCATGTGTTAGACATTGATGGAAAGCGTAGAAATCACACTTTCAGAATCTGTAAATAACTCAAAATGTTCCTCCATGTCTGGTCACTTATATAAAGATACTTATGGGTAGTACATTTAATAATAAACCCTTCTAAATGTCCCACACGGAGCCTTTAATATATACTGGTTTATAAAAAAACAACATAAAGTTGTTGGTTTTTGATGATGAAAGATTTTCCTCCAGACAGTTTAATGTTACACCAGATGATTTCAACCATCTGCATTCTGTGTCTGCACTGCAGTGCATTTGTATATATTATATACAATTAAAAGTTCCTTCTAGATTTGCTCTCAGAGCAAGAGAGTGAGAGAACAAACACTCACTCACACACAGATTTGAACTGAAAATTATACATTTTTTAATAACTTTTTGTTAGTACCTTTTGCACAAACTATACAAGCAAACAAAAACATCAACAGGGTATACTGTATGTGTACATACACATTTTTATTTGTCAAAAAGAAAACCTTTCACAGTCACTAGGAAAATGTCCAAAAAGGGTTGCCATATTTTATAAAAGACACTACTGTTGTCCCTTAAAGTAGTACAAAGATGTTCCATAGGAAAAAAAAACCTTAAATGTTTCTTTGTACCATTGTGTAACCAAGGGAGGGTTCTCCTGAATCCATTGGAAAAGGATACATTGCCTCACTTAAAGCAAAAGTTTACACATTAAAGTCATCTGTCCAGTGAACAAAGGGAGCTGACCTTTGAAGAAACAATACTGGTCTAATGTATTTGTTTTGTGGAAAATTGCACTAAGCTCCTTGGCGTCGCCACACACAATAGTAGTAGGTTCTACTGACAACTTTAATGTTCCCGAATATTTTCTTCTACTGATTCATAGAGGAGGTCAAAGGTGTCGAGTTCAACACCGGTTGGTATAAGAAGCAGCCACATAGACTGGCTGAATATTGAGGAAAAGCGGCTGCCAATAGACGGGGCATACAATGTCCCCTCTCCTAAAACCGCGTGTCCACCTTTCACTTTCTCCCTGTTTCTCAGCTTCCAAGCAGAGGGATGGTTGATTAAGAGGAGGCTTGTGGGTGGCTGTTGTTTTACTCTCCTATTGATCCCCAGAGCACAACTTTCCATCATGCAGAGAAGGCCAGGGCCAAAGACGACAGCTAATTAAGATGGCTAATCACTTCATTTCACAACGGCTGCAGGCTCTGTCACTCTTCTTCCTCGCATTTGTTGTTGGGTATCAGTGACATGCTGAAAAACAAGCTGGAAATTTCTAGTATTACTGATCTGTTTTCATAGTAAAGACAAACAAAAAGGATTCGCCCCAGCCCGGCTTTTGACGCATCTTAACGTGAAGGTCGTACTAAGCTATAGTTGGCCAAAGTTTAATGTGCTCACTGACCTTAACCCAAGTTGCGTGTTCTGGATATAAGAATTACCATACACATAACAACATTCACTACTTAACATGGTTGGTCACGCCAAGGGCCGTATCAAATAATAATTATGTGTCATGTTCCTGCAACAAATATACAGTAGTTAACAGTCCATCATGTTTGCAAAATGATTTGCTTCATACAAATACTCATTATCCCTAAATTTAGATATTTATCAGCAGGATGTGAAGCCCATCTGTCTGTCCATCTGTCAGTTTGTGGATGCAGTCGCTCAATAATTGAATGGATTGTCACAGACAATGACTTATTTTCTCACGACGAGTTTAAATCGATTTTTTTTTTTCTACAGTTAATGACCAAATACCTGCAAAACAAACTAAAATGAACATTAGCCCAGCCTCCATCTTGCGATTGGTCCCTCTAAAAAAATATTAGGAAATATTAGCATAGTAACACAAATTTAGCTTACGTTGCTATAAAGATCCACAACACGATTTCTCGTATAAGTGATGCCAACACATTTGGAACACGTTAGCAAACAAAAACAAAGTATTTAAGAAAAAAAAAAAAAGGTGTTCCTTCATTTTAAGCGTGTTATTGAAAACATATACACATAATATTAAATAAAAGGTTGGGGGATCCAAAAACAATCTCCTGCAACCCCATCTGTGGATCCTGACCCAGTGTTTGGGAACCAGTGTTGTACACAGTACCCTAAACTGGTAGATTATAAGCAGGGCAGGCCAACTCACACCCACATGACCATGGTTTCTACACCCACTCATGCTGACTATTAAGTAGCATTTTGCCATTGCACTGATGGATACATTAGATTAACTGAATAATAATGAAATAAGTGACAATGCCTACATTAACAATCAGATATCCTGTTAACGCTGTTCATGTGTATAGCTTTTAAATAACACATGCATAAAATTGGGGTTGGGATTCATTTATCAAACGTGTACCTCGTGGAAATTCCTGGCTTATCGAGTCCAAACAAATGTTTAAAAACACTCACAGATTTGCACAAGCAACAGATTGAAAGAATCTGACAGGAAATATTTGGAAAAATGACCCCAGTTAATACTAATCCCGTGCAAATAGACCAGCAGTAAATATGTGTGTAAATATTCCGTCTTCTCCTGATGTGTGTCTACACTTGTGATATCAAAAAGCAGCATAGTACGCACATGACGACAGGAGATGACGCGTCACTCAAGCGTCACTCTGTGTCCAAGAAGTGGGAGTGGAGTTGCTTGCACCCCCTTGCCCTCCCACTGGGGTACTGTGTCTGGGGGGGGGGTCACCACCCGCCATGGGAGAGCACGGAACTGATCGTAGCGGTGTCTCCACGACTGTAAAGGGCTCCTGGGACAGACCTCCCAATTGTGATCATTTTACTGACATTTCTAATCCCGTGCAAATTGGCCATTTATATTCCATATGTCCTGTGGTAAAATTACATTACTCCACCTCCCCATGTGAAACTAATCCCATCCGAATAGGGCTTAAGACAAGCTCAATTTTAGTCACACTAACATGTTTACATGACATTAAGAAAACCAATATTATTGTCTTAGTCCGACTAAAATCTGACTTTTAACATACACACTCTGGTAAAGGACACACAAAGACCCAGAGATGTAATCACATGTTGACACTTGCACAGAAGGACATGTCGACAAACAGGCCACACACACAGAGTGTCATGGTGAGGGTGCGCTTGTCATTTTGTGACCTCTTATGCTGCATTCAAAGTGTCATCAAGCTGCAAATTAGCCATGTAGTTAATGCTGCTCCTGGGGTTGAAAGCCCCTCAGAACGCAGGGGGTTTTCACTCGAACACAGTGCACTGCCGAGGATGACATGGTTGATGTACAAGAAAACTCAAAGTCCTTACATCTTCCCCCTTGTCATCCTTTTTTTTTTTTTTTTCACCAGTTCTCCCCCTTCATGTTTTAATTGACTGCTCTCTCCGAGCGCCGTGGGACCCTGCACCACAGTCTGTTTAATCCCCCTGTGATCACGCCAGCCCGTGCAGCCTCAGAGGGACTATTCCATTATGTCTGTATGTCAGTTGTGACGCCATCTCGCGCGGCAGCAGTTTCCTCATTGTACTCTGCGAGATGAGATGTTCTGCGGGAGGAGGGAGAGGCAGTCACCTTGGTCCATTTCAGAATCACTCTCCCTGAGGTATTGGATTCTGCTTTTTTGGGTCAAGTGGACTTTTTTTTGCTGATTTTTGGAGACATCAAACATCACTCACACGGTGAAGCGGGTGGAGTGTACTCATACGGTGGACGCCGGCCGAGTCGCCAGGATCATATGTTTGCCATCGTAGTTTTCTGCAAACCACAGATGCATGTGAGCTCATGTTTCTGAACCACAATAACATTACTTATTTACATGTCTACAGACGTGGATATCAATGTGATGGCGTTTATATGATAGTTTATACGATACGATTGTGGTACTTTTGGTCGAAATTAAGAAATTGGGGGAATGATGACCACTTCCTGGTAATGATTTCAGTTCAGTTTAGACAAGGTACGTAATCTGTAGTTACAGTTTAGCACAAATTGCGGAGGGAGTATTGGCATAAATTGAAGATACTAGTCTACAACTGCTTTATAATAAAAGTTGTTTGTTTTTTGTAGCCTTTGAATAAGCCTTTTTAGGTGTGCTTAAGGCTTGGGCCCTGCTTTACGGAGCCTTTACGGAGCACCCCTTGTGGTGCCATGTTTCTATGTCTTAAAGTCGACTCTTACCACACAGGCACAAAAAAAACAAAACAACAAAATGCTTTTTGGTACGCAAAGGCCACTGTAGTTTCTGGATGCACTCGGAAAAAAAAAGATGTGAGCAGAGGAGTCATCCACAAAATATATTGTCACTGGATGAGAGTTAAAGCACACAGGGATGTACCAATAACACAATAACACAATAACACAGTATACACACCTGTTGGCTGTAGCTCAGTGGGTAGAGTGGGTCATTTTCTAAGTGTAAATGTGAATGGTAAAATGCAGTATCAAGCACTTGGAATCATATTTAAAAGATTTATACATATACATATATGTATATACATATAGGAGACAGTTTTCCAAAACATCAAGTTCAAACCTTTTATTCTGTACAAACTGTACAAATGTGATGATTCTCATGGTTTGCCTACCAGGAATTTTCCTGAGACAGGATCACCAATTGCTGCATTTCCCCCCTTACCAAAACAATATTACAATATTAGTGACGAGGACCTTCATCTGAAAACGCAACCCCCGGCTTCAGTCTAACTCCCATCATTTATTTGCTCTTTTGACCACTCTTTTGTGTGCTTTCGGATAAACACCGTGGAGCTAAGCCCCAGTCAGCGCTTATGAAAGTAAACTGTTAGGGAATGATTTCCCATCTGGATTCAGCCTAGATAAGCAGTTTGAAAGTGCAGCTGCTCGTATACTGTTGACTGCATTAGGGAGCGTGTGTGTGTGTGTGTGTGTGTATCTCTTTGAGTGTATGTGGACACAACATTGCTTCCTCTTTCACCGTCTGACACTGCAGTGCCACCACACCATGGCTTGACTGGGGAGAAGTAACAGCCGTGTTGTGTTGGAGGTGTCTTTGCATTCACTTTGAATGGAGTGCCGCCAAACGTTGCTGAACTGTATTATGGGTCGGTTGCTTTTCCAGTAGGGATGATACTGCTAGCGGGTATCGTATTGGTCCGTTACTGGTCAAAATCACTGGATCGGATATTGGAGTGAGAAAAATGTTAGAGTAGGGTGGAGTCAAGTAGAGCCGAGTAGTGCTGTATCGTGGAAAAGCGCGAAAAGTTATCCATTATGCAAATATTCCTACTCTGGCATTAGCCAATCAAATCTTCAAGTCTGTCATCTCCATTGCCGATGTTTTTGTGTCGCACAGAATGCACCCAGTATGACGCCATACATCATGTCACCATCACTTCAGTGACCTTCGCAAACCTTTGCTACATAGTTAGCTACGACAGACACTGCTCTGCTAACCTCTGATAGCTACCTCCAGCACCACGCTTCAGGCTTACCCACTGCTAACCATTAGCGCAATGCGTATATTTGAATTGGCTTCACAACAGGTGTGTCCACTGAGGAGCTAATATAGAGTGAAGAGGAACAGGAAGTGCTGGGTGAGTGACATGCCAGGAAAAAAATGTTTGTAAATTGGTATGTAATAAGTGAATAAACATTGATATATTTTACTACTATTTGGTTATTTATTTCAGGAACCACGTTGTACAGAAAATCTAAGTCTGTAACCTGTCTCAAAGTTCAGGGTTTCAAGTTTCAGGGGGAGCTTATGTCCTATTCAGGGGAAACTTGGTTCCCCTTCCCTCCCCCGTAATTCTAACCATGCCTTTTGTACGCAGTGAGCCTGTCTGTCGCCCTTTTTGACATTCTCCCGTGTTTTGTGTTCCTTTCCTCGTGGCTGAGGGGCTGTTTTTCAAATGCACTCCACTCATCAGTCACTGCGAGGATGAGCAAGGAAACATGGGAGGGTTTGGAGAAAAAAAGAAAAAGAAATCTAAACTCCTCACGTGTCAGGTGTCAGTTGTCGGCACACTGTAAGCTCTTTGAATGAGTTTATTTTAGGAACACAGTGGGTGACACACCTAATAGGCATTTAGCCATCATTGTTACTAATAATGCGCTGCTGCTGAAGTTTACGTCAAAATTATCCGAACTGGATGACACTGTAGCTGAAAAAGGCTGAGATAGAGAGAGAGGGAGATAATTGGACTCCTATAGATGGCGAAAACTGCAAGTTGTGGCAAATCTGAGCGACGAGCTGCACGTCAGGATGTATTAAATAGAGCTAGGTCATCTGTAATTATGCCCCTGTTGCAAGGAGGAAGACATATGATCATCGTGTCAGAGTTTTGGTTGCTTTTCAATCTCCATTTTGATGTGAAGGCTCAGGACACCAAAAGGAAGCCTGCTGCTGCTGCTGCTGCTGACTCAGGAGTGCTTCTCTTTCATTTCTGAGATTGTTTTCTCCGCATTGAGACCTGATTGGCTGATCCCCTCCCCCTTCGTATATACACACTATGGGCAGATGGCTTTCCCCCAGAGTCTTACCCTTTCTTTTCTTTATTAGTAGTGCAAAGAAATGGGATGTGTTCAGGATGCCCTTCAGTCATTCTCTATAAAGGAAGGAGCAAATAATCTCTGCTTAGGGGAAACTTTGCAGAAACAGTCGACTTGGAATAATTGCTTCAAACAAATGAGCTCTTGAAGGTCCATTAGGCAAGTATTGTTCCCTCGAACAGTGTGTGAGACTGAGGGTTGCTCACAGGGCCTGTGTGAAACAGATGGGGCCACACTGTCCACATTTCAAATGGGAATTTTCACACACTACCCAAGGCTTATATGAATACTACTACACATTACAGATGTCATACTTTGACGATGTGATCTGCAGGTTAAAGGAATAGTTGTATAAGGTAGGTATACTTATTAAATGCAAGTCAGCTTTACTTGTATATTACATTTTTACACAGGTTATCTGAATTTGCAGTAGGCCTTTTAACTGAAATCTTGTTATTGAGCTTGAGGGAGATGGTGTATTGGTGGGGCTTGAACCCTGTTTAAGTTCAAAATATATTGCCTAGAAGTGCAGCAGATCATTTTTAGTAAGTATCATGTTTTCCAGCAGAGGGCACGTTGAGTGGAGCTTGGGCTCAGATCCACTTTTAATGCCCTCTTGGCCCATCAGAAAAATAAGACCATGTTTTTATGTTGTTTTTATATCTGAAAAGTTACTTGTGGAAGTATTTGAGCTGAAGGTGACGGCCCTAATATGCAGTAGTTCAGTAGATCATGACATGGATCAAATTAATGATGAGGAACGGGAAAAAACATCGTAACCATCACTTACAACCTAAATAACAGCCTAAACGCAGAAGTAAAATAAAATGTACATTCATGTAAATTACACATATAGAGTTGCAACCAATGTCAGATAATCAGGCAGCTGGACCATCAGGACTTAATGCACCTTCACCTAGTTTTGATTCTGGCTACATTAAAGCTGCGAGATGGATGTTGAGATATATCGAGCTTTGGTTCTGTACGTTTCGTACCTGCTGTATATGTTAATTGTCAGGCATGTTAAATGCAGGGGTAATCAGACTATGAATCGTATTATCCAGGTATGTTAGTCCGACTAAGACAAGCTCGATTTTAGTTTGACTAACGTGTTTACATGACGTTAAGAAAAACGTATTATTGTCTTTGTCCGACTAAAATCGAACTTTCAACATGCATGTAAACGCACAAGTCGAGTAGGGTCTCTCCAAAATGGAACCTCCTACGGACTGTTCTACTAAGAAACATGCACACAGCCCTTCAGATAAATGGTTTATATTCCAGTGTTGGTAACATCTGCCTATGCTGCAAAGAAACCTAAAAAAGCAAAGAGCTGTGTGCACATGTTTTTAAGTAGAACAGCCAATATATGAGCCCTGTATTTGTAAGTCTCCCATCACTGGCCAGAGACAGAGACTGGAGAAGGTGCAGGAGTCTAGATCACTCTCCGGTTATTTGATTTACATCATGCTGAAAATATATTATGAGATTATGATAATAAAATAATGCCAAAGAAAATGTTGTCTACCCCAGCTTTAAGGAGGCATGTTTGATGATCTGTGGGAGGAGTTAGACTACTGTCTGTGAGCAACTCAGATATGTATGTGGAAGGCTGGAAGCCAAACCAATTAGGTTGTGTTGTCCCCAAAATAAACAACATGAATCACAAATACAAACAACAACTTAAAATTGGACAATGAAAACCGGAGAGCTCAGAGTTCAATTACAGACAATTAAATTCAGTTTAACAATTTCATGATTCAACTATTTAACAGTCTAATTGCACTTGACATTTTTGTGGACTGTGGGAGTGTAAAATGCCTTCATGGTGGGAGTAGTTCAATTTGTGGAGCAAGAGTGACTCATCATGCCAAAAGCTTTCTTTTTGATGCTCAGCATGCAATTGTTAATTCGCTGCATCTGTGGTTTGCTTATGATTTTGCTTTATACTTGTCATTCCAGTGTCCCTACCATGCTACCATATTAAAAGATACAGTGCGCTCGACCAGATTCTTGCACACCATCTCAAGAACTTTCTAGCTGACCCCAAAGTCATTTCATAATCTATCTGAGTATCTGTCAAATTATGTACCTCAATGTTTAAAATATATAAACGTTTGATGTAAATTTGCTAGAGCTCTGTAAAAATGTAAGTTCAGTGAGTTCAAATAATACTTTAAAGTTAAAATACGTTAAAGTTAATTTTATATTACACTGACAACCAGCACAGTGTAATGTAATGTAATTGTATAACACTGTAATATAGGAATATTTATATGTATTTATATATATACTGTGTATATATATGTATGTTTGTGTGTATATGTATATATGTATGTGTATATATATATATATATATATATATATATATATATATATATATATATATATATATATATGTATATACTGTATATGTGTGTGCTGTGTATGTAAAGTTGAAAATCTTGGATGAATATGAAACCCAACAAATGAATTGGAGAGTGGAGCCCATAATTATTGAGTTAAACGATGGTTCTAAGACAGTAGTCAGTGGGTGTTATACAGTATGTTTGCTAAGAAGCAGTTCAGTCAATGTTTGAATAACCTGCATTTACTTTATAGAGACTATAACAGACTGTTATGTTATCCATTCTCTTAATTTCCCAGTGTTTGTGTTTCACATTTAGAAGCTCAGCAAAATTGAATCCGTGCACAGCTGGTGTGTGTGTGTGTGTGTGTGTGTGCGTGTGTTTGCATTGTGTTACAGTCCAAGAAAGCCACAACAACCAGCTGAATGAGTGAGAGGAATGCCAAAATGGTTTTCAAATTCATTTTTGAACAGGTGGGATGTGAGACAGCAAGTCAGGAAATGATTACAGGAAATTACAAAAGAAGAAGAAAAAACTTAAGAGATAACTTATTGGTTCCTGTTTGGGCAAAATGGAGGCTGCTAAATTCAATCATAAGATGATGTCCTTTTTTTTGTGTGCTGTATTTCACTTATCACTACAAATGCGATATGCACAACACATGCACGATTGTGTTGCACAATTTTATGCAGTCTATGAATAACAATTATAGGTGAAACGTGACACTGATACCACTCAGCCTAAGCAGTGCCTGCAAATTGCTTATTTGTAAAGTTTTTGACCCATTCTGAGCAGCTCACAGGTCTGTTTTTCCCTAAGAAATTGGTAGTGTAGATGGCGGCAGCAACAACTGAAACTTGGTGGGTACTGTTTTGGGTAATTCCATTATTTTTACTATGTACAGTGGCAACCTTCCGTCCAACAGATGGATAAAGACTATACCTGAGAACGTTCCCAATAGACGTTCATGCCTAACAAAAAAGAGAACTTTTTGTTAGGCAGAATAAAATGTCATTTGTTCATGTGTTCAGTCATGTGTTCCATTGGCAGATAAATAATTTAGACCTGCATCTAGACAGCTATTACATTTTCGTAAATACCAAGATCATAAATATAGACCTAGGAGAGACACAGATACAGATACTGTATTCAGTTTGAGCAAGTGATTTTTGAGCAGGGACCAGTAAAAGACAGGGTTAAAAAAACAAAAACTACCCCATGACCTGGTTAGTGATGTGCATACTCTAACCATCCGTGCTAATGATTGAGAGAATTTCCCAGAGAGTTGTTAGGCAGAGGCCGGCAGCCCTGGCAGACTCCTCAGCTTCGATTATGTATCCTTGTTTATTCAATCAACACATTGCTCTATTGCTGACATTTGATCAATACTGCAATCTTCTGGTGATCAGAATATGCCAGACAGTCCACTCTACAGAATTCCATTAGTTTTGCTTTCAGACTGATGCACTAAAACAAGATATTGAGTGAGAAACAACAGTTTGTTGATTGTCTCCCAGTTTAATTCTTATCTGAAGGATTTTTTTTTTTCAAAAGTCAGGGTCAACAGTTTGTAGATTTCTTAATGTCTGCCATAGATATTCACAAGAACTGATTATATTACATAAACAAGTCCATATGACTTAAGCTGCTGGACCTCCTGAAGATGATTAAAAAAAGATGGATCAAGAACCAACATTCATTGCAAAGTAAAACATGCAAAACCATTGGGATTACCTGTATTTTTTCCATTAATTGCTCATAAAATGTGATCTGACCTTTATCATCGCCAGAGCCACAATGTGCCAGAGATGACTCACAATTATATTTATTGAACACACCCACGTTCACGGCTGTGTTGGAAAGAGTAAGTCAATCCTTAGGTTTAAAAACGGATCAAATGTCCTTCAGCAGCAACAGCCTCACAGAAACGAGTCTTGTGTAGTTAATCTATTTCAATTACCATGGTCACTGTCCTGCTGCATTACCCTACTGTGACTGAACTCCAGCCATCCTGAAATGTTCTAAAAAGATTCCCATACAGCAGCAACTACAGACTTTACCTAGTGGAATAGGTTGAAAAACAAATTGTGTGGTCTTACTCGTCACTAACATACTTTTCCATTATACAGTTCTAGCAGGGACAGTACCTGGTACCTGGTGCTTTCATTGCTATCTGCTCTGGTGAGGTTCCAAGCGAGTCAAACTGTATATCAGTTAAAAATCCTAAAAACATGTGTTAATGGCCAACATTTAGCGAGGACATTTCCAAAATCTCAATATTTAACAGAGTACTGAACGATTCAGTGAACAAGCCTTCTTAATTAACTGATTCTAATGATTCAGTACACCGAAAAGAACTGTTTGTCAAACTGCTGTCACTAGTTTGTGTGTTTGTGTCACGTATAAAACAACATGGCTGCTTTAAGCTGCTGTACTATGATGACCCCGCCCACGCTGAGAAGTAACTATAGTAATGGCAAATGACATGTCTGATATCAAACGGAGTAGAGTAGAGTCGGGTAGAGCCGAGTAGTGCTAGAACTGTATAATGGAAAAACACCAATAGTTGGACAATTCTTAACTAATAGTTTAAGAACATACATCAACTCCTTTTGAACCAGTGAGCTAGCAATTTACCTTAAAACTGTGGTGCATCACCTTTTAAATATTAATAAATGTCTATGTTACATTCCAACTATTGTCAAGTAAGTTCACACAAATCTAATTATGTCACAAATGGCTTTTTTTCCCCTGGCTAGAAATGGGTTTAACACAATGACGACAGATAAGTGATGTCTCACAGCTTTTGTTTATACAGTATATCCAACATGGTGGCCACCGAAAAAAAAGTTGTCGTTAGATTCGGCTGTTGCTGTCTTTTTATGCTGTCTTTTTAAGCGACTTGTCAAAAAATTGGTTAAATGGCCATAGACAACCTTGCAAAACTGTCAAAAGTCGTCATTTCTATAGATAGCCATCCCTCCTACAAAACTTCAACAAGCGCATTTGTGGCCATATTGTCCGTTGTTCTTCATAAATCATCTGGATCATTGGTGGGACTGCTTGTAGCACTTACCAATTGCATACAGAGGCATTTTAATCTATGTTTGTTGGTCACTTCCTCTTGGAAGTGGGAGGTGACTGCAACCTTTCCAGACTCATACTCAATTTCAAATGAGATTGCGATGCAGTCTGGCATTAGCCAGGCTATAATTACAGCCTAACAAGGCAAAATGCCACAAGCTCGCTCTGGTTCAATGTTGGACCTCCAGGACCCCTCCCCCTTTTGTCTGGAGCCCTTGACCTTCTGCATAGGTTGACTTTGTTGCTCCATAAATCCACCATCTCACTCCGTTTTCCTCATCCCATCTTGATTACTTAAGTCATCGGTTAAAAATAATGTAGATGTTGTTTCATCATTATTGACACACACTGCGGAAGCTTGTGGGATAAAGGCTTCAATCTTCTGCTCTTTCACAGTGAAACTGAACATGCTACGAGGCAGTGATGTTCTTCTGTGGACGGCTGCCATGGCAGATTTTTTTGGCTTGTTTAATAATTAACTTTTCTTTGGCTGTCCATATCATCACCCATTGCTCTGGAGACGGGAGGCACGCCTCGATGGATTGCCACACTGTGAATATTTAAAGAAACCAGCTGAATAAATTAATGACCAACAGTGCACTTATCAACAGCCAGGGCTTGTGACAGACAACAAGATCAAACCTCAGTTTCTAGTTCAGATATTGTAGATCATACTGGAGATTTGAATACTCAAAGGAACCCACCAAGCTGTTTAATTTGTATCCAATCAAATTTTATTTCCTGTACATGCACAGACAAATCTCACACTGTGCCAGCAATTTTTCAACAAAACTATTTTTATTTACAAATGACTCTCACACACACACACACACACACACACAAACAAACATAATCCAAATTACACAATAGCTATCAGCCAATCGGCAGCAGGGGGGTAATAGAAAGTATAGGGAATATAGGAAGCACAATTAGCACTATTAACCGCTAATGAACAAGTTTTGTGCAATGACATGTGTGTTGCCAGCTCAAATTTGCCATGATTCCACCAACTGGGAAGCCAACCAATCTCACGATCGGCAACAAACCATGATCCACCAAATCCCTTCATCTGTTTGGCTGGCACAGCTCATAGAAGCCACCAAAAACTGTACTTAAAATGACATGGATGTTGTTTGGTGAAAGCTGGAAGACACACATAGAAACCTTTTTTTTTTGGCCACTGAAGTATGAAACTGTCAACTTTATTATGGCATATGATGACTCTGGACACACTGTTGTAAGAATAACAACACAGCTCGTCCAATCTGAGTGACAAACAGGTTAGGTTTGGTTAACACTTCTGCTGTGAGGAACTACCAAGAAGCATGAGAGGGGGAAGAAACACAGCAAAGCACCATAGGTGGAATCAAACCAGGTTGCTGCAGGAGGGCCCTTGCCCCATGGTGTACCAGATGGCTCAGTTGGTAGAACTGGTGCCTTATGGGGCAAGGGCCCCCTGTCAGGGACTTGTGCTAACTTCCTGTCTGTTGCTGATGTTAACATTTCCCTACCTCCTTCCTTTGTCAGGTTTGGTGGTGCTGGGGCATGTTCTACATTATGTGTTCTGTTGATGCATAAATGTCATGAGTTCCTTTCAGGATTAAAATGACAGTTCGCCTTCACAGAAGGGAGGCCACTGCTTCGAATGCCATTTTGACCGAGGGTCATTCTACATGGAATTTGCATGTGGGTTACTTGGACACTTTAAATTGACCACAGGTTTTAAATGTGAGAGTGAATGGTTATTTGTCACTGTATGTTGGCCCTCCGATGGACTGGCGACCTGCCTAAAGTGTAGCCCACCTTTCGCCCTTTGCCACCTGGGATTGGCTCCACTCCCCCATGACCCATGTAGAGTATAAAGTGGTAGACAAACAATGAGTGAGAGACTCCACGTAGGTCTGGGATACCACACATGCACCAAATTCCACGTTTTATTCCAAAATATTGTCCTCCCTGTACGTGTATGGTCAACACAGGCACACATTTTTAAGTTGCACACAAAAGACTGCAGTGGTTCACAAGCACTGCCAACGACATGTGTGGAAGACAATATTTACATCACATGGACTTACAGATATGTGAATTATAAATTGACATCCAGTAAAAAAAATGCTTGGTAATATTTAAACCTCATCAATCATTTTTTCCTAGAGTATAGCAAACCATTATGGACATGAAAGAATCTCCAAAAGACTCTGAACAACTTAGAATTTCACTCTTCTGTACTAAAAATGCCAATTGCCATCGACATCCTTTAACTTATTATAGCACCTTTTAATAACCACACAACTTTGTTATCTTTATAATGAATAACCTCTTCTCAAAATGGCTATAGTTAGAGCAAACTGAATGTAAGGAACTATCAACCCAAAAGATTATGTTTTTCAGTTCCACCATTAGATACCACTCTAACCCATGTAAATGTGCACCCCATCCCTGAAAAACATAAAGTTATAGATGTACTCTCTATACAAATGCCCATTATTTCAGTGTTTTAAGTAATTACATAGGTGAATATGACAAAGATAAAAAAAAAAAAAAAAAAAAACCTTCATTCTCTGATTATTGTTTGAGTATTTAAAATGGTTAAATGGTCATTGCTCTCAGCTTAGTCTGACCACCAGTCCAGGAATCCTGACATTTGAGAAGCTCTGACCAGGGAAAGGTTGTCATTTTTCTGTTGGCCAGCTAATCAATACTTCCACTAATCACCGGAACTCTAATAATGACACAATGCACTGATCTACGATGATTGTTAGTGCCGCTTCCATTATTAACCTACTCCCAACCCACACTGTGACAACACACCATGCTGCTGCAAGTATTGCTAAGAAGTAGGTGAGGTTTATAATGGGAGCATGGTAATAAAGACCCAGCGTTTTACTGCTCCATTGGGGTCAATCCAAGTGTCAGTCTTCAGTGATGTCACCCATTGGTTTTTAAATGGCCATTTGAAGCCTCAAGTTTAGTATTCTTCCCATGTTGGCTTTTTGAAATCAGTGTTTGAAAGAGTGGGGATGGAGCCTGACTTAGAGTTTGTCTACTGCACGTTCATCTACACCTGGAACCATGTGCATTATGGTGTATTTGATCTATCTGGGACATCATATATTGAGGAAGACCGGTAACTAGTGTTTGTGACCATAAACTGATCAAGAAAATGTTAAGCGACATTATAAATCAAATAACTTCTCATCTGGAACGTGATAAACTCAGGCGTGATCTCACTCCCAGCTCCTAGTTCTGGAACCAGTGAAATTTTTATTTTAAGGAAACACAGATCTTCAGCAATAGCTTCACTTTTTTATTACATAAATAATAATTTGGAAATTGCATATAATAGTAATGGGATCCAACCTGAAACCAAGACATTTAAATTCTTCCAGGAATAGCTTTTAGGGTCCATTGTGTTCCGTCTAACTCTCTCCACTCTTTGACCCTGTCACTCTCTCTCTCTGCTGTTTACTCCTTCACCTTTATTGGATTACACATTAGGCGACAGTGGGGTGAGTGGTGAAATGAGTGGTCTTTCAACTGGAAGGTTGTGGAAAGTTCTGGTTTCAATTCCCAGCTCTGCTAGTCCAAATGCCAATGTGTCCTTAACCCCATGCTCCTGTCGGCAGAGTGTGAATGAGTATGATAGATACCCATGTGTGATGGGTAGAAAATAGATGCATTGTATGAATGTGTGAGTGAATGGGTGTGAATGGGTGAAAGGCAAAACTGTAGTGTCAATCGGCTTTGAGTGGTCATCAACAACAACAAGATGGTGGCCTTACCTAAAGTACATATGAAAGGCTTATTCTAAGGCTATAAAAAACAAACCATTTTTATTATACACTTATACAAACACACTAATAGGTAGTATTTTCAATGTTTGCCAATAAACCCTCCTAAAAGTTACACACTGGACCTTTAAGATTAGTAAACAGCAGTTTATTATGGTAATTTAGTCAATGTGTCCAAATGAATAAATAATTCATGATAAATCTACCATGATATCTTTAATCTCACTGCTTCTCAGCAAGACGAGCAAAGAAAAAGCTCCACACAAACAACCAAATGCAATCTAGGTCACATATAAACCAGTTAGTAAAGTAAAAAGAAAAAATCCAAACACATATGTGAGTCTGTGTCGTCTATGCCGATCTAATAATGAAGGAACCTTAGACTCCAGCGGTATTGCCTCTCTCGTAGTCCCACAGTATCAATTGAGTCAATCAGAGCTTATTCCAAAGGCTGCAGTTGGACTCCAGGAACTTATTTCCAGATCGAGGCCTGGCATTATCATTCATATTAACCAATAACCCAATGGCACTTATTTTTAGAGAACAATATCAGCGGTTAATCAATAATGCATCCAGGGTTCAATTTGAAATTGATATTCTGCTTGCAGTTAATATCGCATGGCCACTCAGCTACAGCTCTGTGTCCATGAAGAAATTACCTGGCTAAATAATCAAAATGCCATAGTGCGAGTGGCTGCTACACAGCAGATATTTATCTTCTGGGAGGACGGCTTAATATCGCAAGGAAATATTAATATAAGAAGGGGACAAGCAAAATGCTTGTGGAGATAAGATGACTGCTATCAAGCAGCTAAACGATTTTCGACTACCACATGTCAATAATAGGGGAGCTTTTGCATTTATAAAAGTTCTGCTTTATTGCCGATTTACATAGAAATTGCCTTATTTTAGACTAAGTAAAGACTTCTTTCACTCACTTATCCAAGGTGTGGGATAGGATATGGTATTGATTGAGAGCATTTCTATGCTAGTGCACTGCACTGATGGAGCAATTTTCAGCAGTTAAGAATGGCCGTGCCTCTCTATTGTTAGTTATGAGAAGGGGCAAGTAATACAAGCAGGCCACAGTTACTGGAGACAAGACCTCAGTGCAGTTTTCAAGTTTCTGTTGTTGCTTTTATTGTTTTGTGACACTATTGGACCTTTCTTTATACATTCATATCGACCACTGTTGTTAAGCCAGCTGAAGATTTAACATACAAATCAACATCTGCACCTGCACTTGTGCTCAGTCTGTAGTCAATGTTGTGTTTATTTTTGGATGGGTGTTCATTCATTCATTCATTCATTGTCTACCACTTTATCCTCCACATGAGGCTCGCCGGAGCCAATCCCAGCTGACATAGGGTGAAAGGCGGGGTACACCCCTGGATGGACCGCCAGTCCATCACAGTGCTAACACACACAGAAACTAACAACCATTGACTCTCACATTCACATCTTCGGTCAATTGCTATGACCAATTGACCTCTGCATGTCTTTGGACTGTGGGAGGAAATCCGAGAACCTGGAGAAGACCCACACAAACAAGGGGAGAACATGCAAACTCCATTCCAAAAAGCAGACCAGGTTGCAAACTTTTGTCTTTTTGCTGCAAGGAAACAATGCTAGCCACTACACCTATGTGGTGGATTGGTCTTGTAACAAATGAATATTGTGGAATGGCCTTTTAAAGGCGACATAGACCGGAAGCTCCAATTAACGCTGCGTTTGTGTGTGTGCGTCATTACCTCGTTTATCAAACCCTAAAGTTTCGGAACAAACAGTTCAGCCACTGCTGAGAAAATAGTGTTGTATTGTTTTCCTGGGCTCTGCGAAGCGGATCGGCACTTCCGTATGTTGATGTTGTCATCAGTAAACCATTCCTCTCACCACCATAGTGCCTCCTGGTGCGGGCACTAGTCTGGGCACATCCGGTTGCGTACATTCAACCGCAGAAGAAGAAGAACTACTCTCGTTGTAGCTGCTGAGATGCAGAGCATCCACCGTGCCAGAGGGGGAGCTGTGTATCTGAGAGCTGGCCTACCAATTACGTCACTTCCAGGTACCTGGCCAATCACAGGGACAGTGGGAAAGCTCTCGTTGGCTGGCCAATCACAACACAGTCCACGTTCTGGGGGTGTGGTTTTGGTCTGAAACGGCGCGGCTGATGAGAGCGTCAGTGAGGAGATATTTTGATCGGCTCGTTTGCAGCGATTAGGAGGATTTTAACTATGAAAACAAGTTAATATATGTAAGTAGACCTCCATAACTAACATATATGTGTGATACAAGCATTCTATGTCGCCTTTAAGACTTTTGTTAGCGTCATCATCAAGCACTGCCATGCTCTTGAATGTATGTATTCCTGACAGGACTCACGACTTGTTTAGAACCTTCAGGTCACGTGTGGCATCTATATTTTTTTATCATGTATGATAAAGCAACAGCTGTACGAAACGGGCTTTATAAATTTGTTAAAGAGTATCACTTATGTCGAATTAATGAGGTCAGACACTGATGTTGAACGAGCCTGGCTCACAATCTCTGCTTCGTTTCATCTCAAAGGTGCCTGATGGGGTTGAGGTCAGGGCTCTGTGCAGGACGGTCAAGGTCTTCCACAACACACTTGTCACACCACTCTTTATAGTCATTGCTTTGGAATAGAAAATGACCTTCCTCAAACTGTTGCCACAAAGTTGGAAGCATAGCATTATCCAAAATGTCTTGGTATGCTGAAGATTGTCCGTCATTGGAGATAAGTGGCCTTGCCCAAAGCCTGATTGAAACGCCTGAATAACAATATAACAATTCACTTAACATGTGTGGCCTAATACTTTTGTCCATATAGTGTAAGTTGTCTTAAGGTTTGTCTTAAGGTTGAGGTTATTAAGTGTTTTACAGAATAATCATAGAATAATATAATGAAAAAAGTCAAAAAAGATGTACATCAAGGTGTATTTAAATGAGTGATCTTTTAGTACGACAATGATGATTATATTGTCACATATTATTGTAGCCTTAATACACACTAGGTCGAGGTCATCTGTCTTTCACACACAATTGTTTCCGTGGTAACTTAATTGCTGACAGTGTGTTATTGTGCCCTAGTCAAATTCAATCTTAAACTCTATGTCAGCTATGTGCTAACATTTTTAAATTATAGATAAACTGACAGACACACATATCAGACTTTGGTCCAGACTATGGAGCTTGACTTATTCCCCAGTCTGTGTCTGAGGAGGGCCATAGCTGGATCAAAGAGCCCACAATAATTTGGTAATTACTCAGAAGGAGACCACCGTGTTTTGGTAAATACTCAGAAGTCTGTAGGTGGAGACAGAGGGGAGGAGCTTTAAATCACAAGTTTGAAGTTCAGAAAGATGCAGAAAATGGAAGCATTGGGAAAAAAAACAATGTAAAAGACACTGTATGAACTATTGAATGTATCTTTGCATGATCCAGGTTTTCATCATAATTAGTTTATGATGAAAACAGCTTTGCCGTTACACTTTTTTAGGCAACACAATCTGAGGCAGACAAAAAATATGCCAAAAAATACATCTATCACACGACCCTTCAGGTACACTTGGCATGAGTGAATGGGAGGCTAATTTTTAATTGTTTGGTTTCACTAAACGTCCACTAAAGAAACAACAATAGCAAAAAAACAAGAGCAGGGATCTTTGTTACGAGACTGACGACAAGGTCAAAGTGAAAGTGAAAGTAAGCTTTTTATTCACAGCTGATAGTCGAATGTTTGATCTAGTAACAAACATAGATCAAAATCTGCATGCAATTGAATAGACCTACAACCAGACCAATGATCCGGATGACATATGCCGAACGATGGACTTGTCCACAACCTTGGAAATATGTCAGACTGTGACTGTGTCGGACGGAGTCTGTGCTCCAGTCATGCAGGAAGTACTGACTCTAATGATTCAGTACATCGAAAACAATTGCTTTACAAGTCACTAGTCACTAGTTTGTGTAAAACTAAGTCACGGCAGACCCCACCCACATTGAGGAGGTACTCTATTGTAATGGAAAACCAACCAAACCCTGCAGAATCGAGGCGAGGCGAGGCAGGACCATGTAATGGAAAAAAGGCATAGGCTACGTGTGTTTAAACAAAATAAAGTAGTGTGGATTCAGCTAAGATGTCGGTCTGAACAAAAATAAGACGCAGGGGTTGGATTGATCCTCACTCATCATCTATTTATCAGCTCTTCTCCTCCTGCCATTGGTAATGATGGTTTGAAGCAATTAGCGATGTACTGTTCTCATACAGCATTTGTTTGCCCAGACTGTAAAAAAACGTGCTCTATGACTACACAATAGCCGCCAGTATTGTAATGTAGTCCATTATGGGCCCATGTGGTAAATGAGTGGAATGCTGTGTGGCAGGAGATGTGTTATCCATGTAAACAGTGAGCCCGGCGACATGCATGAAATACAGCTGCCTCCACAGGCCCCCACAAATGATTATTGATGAAAACATAATGGTGGATTGTGCTCTCCCTCTGTGGCTCAGCATCTCCACACAAAGACCATAAGAATAATTATTATTTCAACAGAACAAATATTACCCCTTGGGCTCCAATTATTTTCATGCTTTGGCTCCTTCAGAGTTTGACTAGGTTCTTTTTTTTTTTTTTTTTTTAATGTTCAAAAAAAAAAAAGTGTTGTGCTTCCACCCTGCGTGTAAAAAACGAAGCTGCTATGTGATGCATAATGAGGCTAGGTCATGGAGATGTGGGTATGATGTATGCAGTGTGTGTCACTTCTACACAAGCAAGCGCATGAAGCAGGACAGGAAGTGAGGGGAACGAGTGGCTGGTTCGGAGGATGCTGCAGGTGCCAATTTGTGACTGCATAAAGCGGAGGTCTCAAACCCGCGGCTTGCGGGCCACATGCGGCCCCTCAATCGATTTCATGCGGTCCGCCACTTATGTTTGTAGGACTTTTTTTTTCCACTTGACTGGCCCCCTCCTGACCCGACCTGAAGCCCAAGTGGCCCCCAGGTCATTTGCCATAAAAACACACGTTAAAATTTGATTTGTTGGTTCACGCAAGATACCATTGGTTTCTGAACTTCCATTTTGAAGCCTCGATATTGGTGATTTGGCTGAGAGTGAAGGGTTGTTTGTCTCTGTGTCATGACCCTGCGATCGACCCTCATGTGGAAGATAGTAAAAAATGAAGGAATGAGAAACACAGGTGGATGTTTATATATCAAGTGAGAAGTAGGCTCATTCTCCCGCACACTTCCATTCAAATGTAGTCCCTCCATACATGCTTATATCCTGGTTGGCTTCCAAATTGTTTCAAAATGGAAATGTACAAGAGGTTTTGAGCATAATTTAACATCATATCACTTCTTTGCCTCCATCTGTCTTCATGTAAAGCGAATAACCCGCGTGCAGTGCGCGAGTGTCGCCTGGCAACAGGTGATCACAACACAGTTATCCCCGAGAAACAGAGAGAGGGTCACGTCGAGCTGATGGACACAATCAGCATTGTGTGAACTAATTTAATGTGAATGTAATTGACATTTGTTTCTATTAAATCACACATACAACTTTAATATTCAACATCAGAAGTGATGATTGATACATACTGTATTGAAATTTGATTAAATTCACACTTTGATTATTATTATTATTGAATTAATTATTGTGTTGGGTGTTTTGTCTTTATATCTCCCCCATACATATTAGGGTCTATTATTTGTGCTGCACAAACTAAATCACCGATTTTCCTATAACACAGATGCTGCATGAAAACACAGTAAAGTTTATTCTAACTAATTGGCAGTAACATAAAAGGGAGACTGAGCCGAATCAGAAGACAACAAAAAAATACAAATCTTTCTTCCTCTTTCTTCTTTTCTTTTTTTTTTTTTTTTTTTGGTAAATTTGTCTTGTTTGCTTTCATACGGCAAAAAAAAACAAAGCATTTGCTCGTTAATGATGAAAGCGCTCCATAACTCCCATGTTGATTGACGATCACTGAGATGTATGACACCTCTCAACTTGTCATCGAGGAGTTATTTGTACTCTGCTGCGATCCGTTCTGTGAGGAAAGACCAGATGTCCCATCTTAATTAGGCCAGCAGTGATGTTTTTAATGACTTCTAGCCCATTACAGGCGACAGAAGAGTGTTCAGATCTTCCTCCTGTCACTCCTGCGGGCCCGCTGCTCTTTGTCTCCGGCTGGAATGTGAGTTTTGACACATATAAATCCTCCAAAGACAGCCAGCAAGAGAGGCGGCATACACACATAAATGAGAGTTGGAGACAAAGAGTTATCAGTTGTCGAACAATATGAGAGCAACTTTCCCTAATGTCGTCTATGTTCGGCATTTCGTTTATAGGAATGTGGGCTTGTATTGTAAAATATATTTAATTCATGGTATATAAAGCTGCAAAAGTAGGCCATGGTAGCTGATGCAGGATGTGCTGTGTGTGCCTTAAATAATAGTGCAAAGGAAGGGGAAAAAAAACCCCACCACCCTCTAAGGAATCTGTGTAGTTGTCTCTCTAAGGTTTTGAGTCAGACAACACCTTCTTTTGCCTTTCTTCCCTTCCCTTTTACTTCTGCTGCCTTTATTCTGTTTGGTTACTCGCTTCCCCGACTCCCCCCTTCCCCTCCGACTCCCTCTCCTTCTTTCTTTTTTTGGCTGTCAAGACACCATAATGTTGTCTTATGTCTTCTCGCGTTCATTTTAACTGGATCATGGCTTTAAAAAGTGCTCACAGTGAAAGAACATGAGAAGAGGCGGCTCGTCTTTAGAGCCGCGGATCAAATATGAATGTCGTCTATTTGCAGCCGTGATGTGATGTGTCATTATTGAGTAACATCTGCATAGCACTGTGGGAAGAAGAGGCTGTGGGTGACCAAGACGCACCACCTTCCTGTCCTTCTTTTTTTTTTCTTTTTTTTTGTAGCTCATGAACTACCTTAAGGTAAAGTTTCTGAACAAATGTTATTGCTTGCTCTAATGAGGGTATAAAATGTAATTAATATTTTAGAATAAGTCCTATTTTTCATTTCTGAAACCCACTGTGGGGCTTCTTTTTCAAAGGGTTTCAGTCAAGACCCAATGGGAGATTCAATTGACTTTAATCTTGCATTCGTTTGAAAATTTGAGCCCATTAGTTAACTTTGCCTTCTCACTGCAGTTTTCATTGCATTTCAATGAAGCCGCTTTCCTGTGGTGTTAAAACACTAATAGATGCTTCAAATAGCAAATGAGAGAGAGGGAATCTGAGCATGAGAGAGAATATGAGAGGAAGGAAAAGAGAGATGGAGAGAGGAGGAGATAGTTAAAACAGCCGAGAAAAACATTACTGTGAAACATCCATATTTTCAATTTGGACATCACACACACACACATGCAGAGAGAGCACATACGCGCACATGAGAAAGGCAATACATTTAGTAAGGTATGTGATCATATTGTTACATGGGGCAAATATGTCATGGCTGTGCACTGTGGGAACATCCAATGCGACATTTCTCAAAATTGGACTAATAAAGGATCATCGTAATCCTGATTTATCTTAAGAAAAGTTAATTAGCTCAAAAAAGTCTTAATTTAAAGAATAAACATGAACAATTTTCTCTTTTATAACTAATCTACAAAGGTTGTCTGACATGTAAGTCCTTTTTAAAACCACCTTAATCTAATCTAATCTGATCAAATCTTTTTTTTAAATGATGTTGTCGCTGCGTGTGCAACAAACCACAAATGTATTTTCCCTTGACCAGTTTTCCTTTTACGGAAGAGCAGCCGCCAATGTCGTGTGTCGATGACCTTGAAGATGAACTAGGCACAAGAGAAAACATCTTAACAGGAAGTGGCAACGTTTAAATGTTTGTTTCTATGCAGACGATACACTCCACTTCTCAATCAACCCAATCAAGTCTCGACTGAATCATTCTTTTCAAAATGCAATATACACTGATTGGCCAGTTACACTTGCATGTAGTTTAGTCATGTAGACATTGACGACACAAGCTGCTTCAAACTGAGCATCAGAATGGAGAAGAAAAGTGATATAAGCGACTTTGAACGTGGCAAGCATGTTGGTCTGAGTATTTCAGGAACTGGTGATCCACTGGGATTTTCATTCACAACCATCTCTAGTGTTTACAGGCAGAAAAAGGAGAAAATATCCAGTGAGCAGCAGTTTTCGGAGAGAAAATGTGTTGTCTGCCAGGTTAGGTGTCTTGTGTGCCTAATAAAGTGACTAGTAATTGTATAGCGCAACTATGTCGCACGATGACATAATATTGAAATGGAAGCTTTTTCCCTGACTAATTAAATCAAGAATAAAGGGTGGGATCTGCTCTTCTTGGACAGTGTTCAACGTTTTTCTTTCACTTCCCTGAGCCACATTCTGGCCATCCAACGTTCGCTCATTTCCGCTCAGTATGATGGATGTGAATGCTTCTCAATACAATATATCCCCTTTAGACTTTAAGTTATGACTATCTCAGAAATTGGCTTTCTGTGGATTCATGATGCCAGGGCATTGAAAACCTCCCAGCAGTGCTTTCACCAAACATTTTTCAAAAGGTGTTTGTTGTCACTAAGCTCCTCTAGCTCTCCTCATGGCCAGTCCCTCCAAACCAGTCTCACCCAGTCACAATAGGCAAAGACACACATAGGGGTCAGTGGATGGGCCTGCACTGCCTTCAAACCAAACCTCATTATGCTTTTAATCGAAGGATAAACAACTCTCTTTTTCACCAAGAAGCCCCATTAATGAAAAAGTAGGTCAAGTGCAAATGCCAAAATCTCCCATCCTGCACTACTCCAACCACAAGCCTGACCCCATGGAAAAAAAAAACGTGCGGAGAAGCAACTCTCTCCAGCGATTTGACATGCTTCTCAGCAAGCTCTGGCTCACGTTAAATGTATGTACACATCAAAGGCAATGATGAGAATAGCTATTTCACGAGTGCTCTCTGCATTGTTGGCTCGCTTAAACGTCTCTCCTGCTGGTGAGCATGGCTGCGTCAAAGGGAAATGAGTCAACACATGTGCAGAAATGTAAGTATCCCATGGATTTTATCGAATCCGTCTTGGTGGGGTATCTGGGGGTCCCTACTTCCCTCGGCGTAGTCCCTCCTCAAATAAAAGCTCCTGTTGTTGTTTCTGCTGCCTCTGTTTAATCAACCAGCTCCTCCCCCCTCCACTCCCCAGCATCTTCACAAGCCACTGACACAATGCCTGACTAATCCCACCCCCAGCTTTGGGATATGGCACCCACACAGTCAAATGAGCAAACAAAGAAGCCTAAGTCCTCTATACTGAATAAAGGAGGTATAGGAATAATGGTGGGCCATAAATACCCAGCAAGTAAGGGTATAGCTGCAGTTGGCTAACCCCAGTCATACCAAGCCAAGACTGTCTAATCCCTGCCAAGCCGAGCCCATCTGTTATGACCCCAGACCTGCACAGACCTTAAATGCATTGCTTTTATTGTCCATCATCAATTTATGACCAGAGTGATACGATTTTATGAAAGGAACTCCCCTGTGTGGATGAGCAAGGTGCATCTCGAGCTCGCTGCTAACAAGGCTGTCGCCAGTCTCTATGAGCTTCAACCACATGATTGATGTGGAAAACAGACCAATCAAATAGCTATACAGTGTTTCCCATTGGAGATATTGTATACCCATGTGCACCATTCACGCATCATTGGGTATTGAGGCAAATAACAGGACAATTATCCCATGGTGGTTATACACATACACTGTTTATTTAAAATGAATACATGGAGTCTTCCGATGTTCATCCTGAAGCCAACCAGGAAATAAAAATATACTGAGTAGCCACCAGGGGGCGACTTTGCCGGTTGCAAAACAAACAAAAAAAATTTGCTTCTACAAAAAATGAGCTACCCACTTGATTTATAACATCAGTAACAACATTTTCCTGTATAGTTAATGATCTCATCCACAAGTTTAACCCTTGTGTAATGTTCATATTGTTGTTACTCAGCCAGCATTTGTAGGTCTGATGGACCCGTTGCATTTTGTGGCTTTTAAGGTCTTCCTCTGGATCACATTATGTCGATTTTGTAAATGATTTTCCCATTTAGAAGAAAATAGATTATAAAATGTGACACGTATGACTTGACAATAGTGTGATTGACAGCTGCTACCGTCCAATCGGATCCCGGTTGTAGGTGATGCCTCTGAACTTCCGTTTAAAACGTCAACACATCACAATTCTGAAGGCTTCAGCACGGGGGGTTGGATTCTTATGGTTACACATGATAGACAACAAGTGATGTTCAATGTCTACCATTGACTGGTGAAAAATACTCTGCTCATGCTCTTATCTAATCCAGCTCATCTAATCTCATGGAAACCAAATCAGATGGCAGTCATGAAGTACCTTAAAACAGATACTTGAGTAACAGAGTAACAGAAAATGACTTTAGTAGAAGTTGAAGTTACCTTTTACAATATTACTTGAGTAAAAGTCTTGACATTTACTGTACTTAAGGATCAAAATTTTCTGATATAAAAAGTAGTTTTAGAAGTAAAAGTATTACAAAAAATAAAGGTTAACAGTAGCTCAGTGGTAGGGCAAATTGTCTCTCAACTGGAAGGCTGTGGGTTTGATTCCCTGTTCTGCTAGTCAACCTGCCGATGTGTCCTTGGGCAAAACTCCACGTTGCTGTGTGACAGCTGTGTTGGCAGCGTGTAAATACGTATGGAAGACGAGTGATAGAAATTGTGCTGCACATAAATGTGTTGTATGACATTTGAATGTGGGTGAATGGCAAAGTGGTCATCAAGACTACTACTACTATATAATACAGACTATTTACCAACTTTCTGATTTTATTTGGCAGTAACGAGTACCAAAGATAGTTAGGGGAAATGTACTGGAGTAAAAGTCCATAATATTTATTTAGGAAATGCAGTGGGGTTAAAGTAAAAGTTGCCGGAAACATAAATAACAAAGTACAGATAAGTACAGTTACATTACAACACTGACAGATGGTAATATCAGCCTTCATGTGAGGTTGAAAATTCTGCTCCAACTACTATTCAACATGCACGTAATGTTACATACAAAATCCTGGCAGAAACAGCAGGATGGATGATGAACAGACAGTGGGTTAATTAAAGATAGTAACAAAAATGTGGCCTATCAGGTAGATCATGGAGCAGGTGGGATTTAATGCTTTTCTGGACTGTTCAAAGCAGGTGTGCATATTCCTTAAAGCATATGTGCTGGAGTGTGTGTGTTCCGCTTCATGATGTTGTGGCTGTGTGTGTGTTTTGTTTGTATTTGTGCAGGGAGGTGTGTGTGTGTGTATCCGTGTGTCAGTCAGTCAATGAGTGTTAAAAGGCTCAGTCATTGGACCCGAGGGAAAAGGAAAATGAAGGGAAAAGCACAGGGCAAAGTTGCAACGCGGGGGTCTGTATCGAACTCGGGCCATCTACCCACGATCCCCGCTGCATCCAATTTCAGCACCGACGCCTCCTGTTAAACCCCATCAAACAGACACACGGCGGCACAAAGGAAAACCTCATCTCCACGGGAAACTAATCCGCCGGTGTGCGCTGTAAGCCTGTCAGGTTTTTTTTTTTTTTTTTTTTATTTAAAGAAGTCATCACTCATTTCGCAAAAAAAAAAAAAAAAAAAAAAAGATTAAAAGTATGGCTAAATTGAGAAAATCCGCTTAGGAATTCTGAATTTAAATAGCGAGTTGGAGGGGCAGCTGGGAGAGTTGCCAAGGCTTGTGGGGAGCACAGACAGGTATGGGAGGTGAGATAAATTGAAAATATACATATTTGTTTTGTAGTTGGATTTCCCATAACCATCAGACTTCTTTTTTTTTAAGCAGGAGGCCACCCCGTCCACACTTGACAGTCATAGAAAATGAGAGCTTGGGCTTACAAGCTGACTCCTGATTGGAGATTTCTGCTGCACAGACATGCACGCGGAATGACTTCCTGTGACTTTAATTGCCTTGCTGTTGGTAACAAGGTGTTTCAGCGGGGGGAATGCCAACCGCTTATCGGCGCGGCTGTGGAGGGCGGGTCAATATACGCGTCTGTGATGTGCAGCACAACACGAGGTTGGCTTCACTGTGTTTACTTGGGGTGAAGACAGTAAAGGCACCACTGAACTGCTGAGGAATCTATATCAGACCGAGACCACATCCAAGTGTAACATGTTTTGGGTTGGTGTTTTTTTTTGTCTTTATCACGGTCCTCTTCTGGCCGTGTGAATTCTGACTTTTTTTTCATTGTTGATGAGCTACAATACATCATAGGAAGAAGTCTTCATGGTTGGATGAGTAAATGGAGCATTGGACCTTTACACAGGAGACCTCAGTTGGTGTCCCCATCTTTCCCTCACCTTGAATCAAAGTGGTTCTTTTAGCCATGACGACAAAGATCCCCTAACTTTTCAAGCTACACTTTGAATTTTGTGGTTTTCAGATAAAAATGTTTAAAGAGTAGACAATCGCGAAGACCGCAATTTAATAATTTGTGCTTTGTCCCTATTCTCCACCATTTAAAAAAAGATGTAAAAATGTTAAACTTAAAACTGGAGTGTGTAGAAATCAAAAAAAGACGTTACATTCAAACCAATGTTTATTTTTTTGCATTTTTGACGCGGAAACTTACTTTGGATCAAAGTTACGTTCCCTTTTCCTCAACATTGCTGTTTCTCCGTGCTTCTTCAAAAGAGTTTGACTCAACAACTCAAGACGTGATGTCTTGAGTTGTTGAGTTGTTGGACTTGGTATTGTTGTGTATGACCAGTGACGTGCAACTGTGTTCCACAACCTCCCCTTTGTTTCTGTTTCAGTCAATGGCCGTGTTAAAATCTACATATTGAATGATTGTCATAAGCTCCTTTTTGGTATAACTGGTAAATCATACATCTGACTTTATTCCTACACATTCTCTAAATAGTGCTGCTGAGGACTGATGCTCGTTTGAAGGCAAATGGTGGTCACACCCAATATTGATTTAGCATTTTCTCAGCTTTTTAGCTGAGTAAACAGGCAATCTGACTATACACAAGCTAGCCGTTGGCTATCCTGGTTCAGCCAGTTGAATTCTGACCGGCTACAGTCAAACTTGGAGACATCGTTGCCTGAAAAAATTGATTTACTGCCCTTAGATACGGAGAAAATCACGCCACATACTGTGTAGATATGGCACATTTCTAGGTCTAAACTTGAGAGCAAATTCCAGTTTTCCCAATAAAAACATGATTCTGAAGGCTTTTTTGTTAACTTTGATCTTCTATACAGTTCATTTCACCTTTTGCTGTCAATACTTCAGGCCATACATACCCAGACAGTGCGTCCAATTACTCAAATATGTATTTATTTTTTAACTTGTATTATTTAATTGAGAGTTTGCTTGATATTAAACTACTAAATACATTCTGGAAGCTCTTATGACCTGAAATACTCTTCTTATTTTCATTTGAGTGAATCAGAACCTATAAAAATCTGATTGATGGAGAGCGTATTTGATTAAAATCCTTGACTGTCACACATGTTTCTGACCTGTTCTGTTCCAAACAGACTGAAATAACTCTGTCTACGAGATGTTTCATGCACTGGCCAGAGAGCCTGTCTTAGCTGATAATTATATCAGCTCCCAGACCAAATGATGTATTATTTATTTTGCAGTAACTCGCTGTCTCCCCCCCCCCCCCCTAACTGCTGGCTGAGATGTGTGCCCCTCGAGTGGTCATTAATCTGATATCTGGCCGGCCTGGGCACAGCCCCTATGATCCTGACCCAATCTCAGATCCTAATCCAAGGAGGAAGAGGGCTGCAGGCCAGGATTTGGAGGCCCCAGCTATCTCTCTCTCTATAATTGATAGGTTTTAGGCGATTATACGCTTCACGTGATTATGATCTATAACGATGTATTGATTGGACTGTACTGGGATCCAACGGGGTTGTTTTTCACGGCAGAGACACCTACACCTCCCCTCCATCATCCAGTATTTGGCTGCTGTACATTTTGGTTTGGAGCTATTTTGGACTTTGAAATAAGGAAGACAGACACGGATACTGTGTGTGAAATATAATACACACACTGACAAGAATTTATTTCAGAACATTATATGAAGCCGATATTAGCCTTTTATTCTCCAGGGAATCTGGCTGGTTAGGTAACTTCCAGCTCTGATAATAATGGAGGCTTCTTCCTGAAACGGGCTTGAAAAGTAGACGTGACATTTCACAATGGACGAGACATTTATACTTCAATGACTGGATATCATTCTTAATTATTTCTTCATCTGAAGAAGCAAACAAACCTTTGAAGACGTTTTATTATGTGTATGCTTCATGATGCAATTATTCACAAGCGTCTTGAAACAAAACACATGTTCAAATGTTCCAAATTTGGCATAATGTGGGGTCAGTACGTCCAAATGTTATTTTTCAATGTTTGTGCTTGAAAGCCTTTGTAACACAAACTGAGTAGAGGCAGAAGTAGACCAGCAACTCATGTCTAACTACGTGATATCTAACTACGCCCGTGGTAGATGATGAAAAGAAATAGCCTCTCTTTCTGTCTTCGGGCAAAAATATGTGGGCTTCCAGAAATTGTGTAAATCACGTGACGGACCGAAAGTGCTCATACATTTTCCACATGATAGATGCAATGCAATTTGTGGTTCAGTGTGAACGCAACAATAATGATACGATAATGATGAGAGGCAATTACAGTACATCTTCTTGTGAGGGCCATACGGTGGAGTAGTGGCTAGCACTGTGCGTGGGTTTCCTCCTACAGTCCAAATACATGCAGAGGGTTAACTGGACACTCTAAATTGCCCGTTGGTGTGAATGTGTTTTTTTTTTCCTCTCTCTGTATATGTGTGTGCAGTCCTGCAATTCACCCTATGTCAGCTGGGATTGGCTCCTGCAGCCTCATGACCCTCATGTGGAGGATAAAGAGGTAGACAATGAATGAATGAATCTTCTTAGGATAGCACGCACTTAAGTCGACATAGGTTGAGATGGGCCTTTTGTTAAGTTGCAACAATTTGCCTGCTGTCCCCAAAATTGAAGCCACTTTTTCATGGAACTCAAATGTGTCCACTCTCAGCCACTTATCTGTACAGGCAGTGCAGAAATCACCGTATCCTGGACTATAGATGCAACACCATTTAACACATAAAGTCATTTACATTCAGGGGTTTACTAAGTAGCTTATTCAGGGGATTCTAGTCATAACCAGTGGTAAAATAGTGTGGAAATATGTCATATCCATACAAACATATCTAAATGTCTCTCTTTTTGTTGCAGTCTGAACACAATGAAAACAGAACCTTCTCAAAATGGTCCCCCAACGTGTATAAATCTGAACACTGTTACGTTTTATTTCACTTTATTTTTCGTAAGGGGAACAACCGAGCTTGATTTTATAATGTGGTTTTCAGGAGGTGCTCGATTAGAAGCTGTGTGGCAGTGAAGTATGACAGACTATTGTCATGTTTTTAAAATAAGGTTTTTATCACAGCAGCAGCTTGAATGGTTTTTGGTTAAGACATAGTGTTGTGAAACAGAAATATATATATATATATATATATATATATAAAATGAGATCAACTAAATTGCCAATTTAGCTGTAGGTCCTATATGTGTGATACTGATTAAAGCAGTGTAAGTGATGATAGAGAGGTTTCACAGTCTGGCAGCTCAGCAAAGTAGAAAGCTACAGCCCAGTCATTGTCTGCCACGGGCTGTACAGCAGAGAAGATAAGAAGACAGGCTTTTGTCATCTCTAACATTGTGATCATACAGTAATGATTTGGTCAGCCATATAATACTTTTGGCTTTTCATCAGGGGTGGGGAAAGTCCGGCCTTCAGGCTGTGTACAGCCCTCGAGGCAATTCATAAATACGCAAACAGCAACTCAGAAATGGGGAAAGAAAGCTCATCACAGCAATTCTCTGCAACAACAAAAAGTAACATGAAAAGTGGACCTAGGTGTTTGTCAAGGTTGTACCCTCCGGTTTTATGTTCGCAGGCTACAGTCAGGTTGAAGGAAACAGTATGGCTACGGTCAAGAGACGAAAAATGGGCGTGGAATGTCCCACTTTCCAAGAGAAATGAAGAAACCATATGTTGGGATAAAAGTCAAACCAGACTATGATCTCACTGATGAAAAACACTAATGTCAGGATGCAGCTGTAGATGCAACATTATGGATGCCAACTGCTGTAAAACACCAAAGAAAAGGTATTAGAACTTCAGATATGGAGGAATTAAATCCCGATATAGACCGCAGCATACTGCAAGGGTGCACAAAGGAAGAAGATGGATTTGAATTTGAATTTATTAGAAGGATAGCCCCTTGAGATGTAGCATCTCATTTTCAAGGGGGTCCAAAGGGATTAAATAATCAACCCAGAATGGGTGAAAAGGAAAGAGAAGGCACTGTAAAACAGGAAAGAAGGAGAACTTTAGGGATGAGGTAATCAGGTAATCCAACATAACAGATACCAACTGCCATAAAAATAAAGAAGAACTACTTCAGGGACATCATACTCTGACCCAGACTGGTTAGCTAAGGTGTGAAAAGGAAAGAGAAGGAAGGAAAAGGCAGTGATGCACCATATGGATACTATTTAAGAAGAATCCAACTAATCTGGTTGAGTTATTAAGACATATTTTGAAGTGAAATCTTGTGCTAAAAAGCTGAAAAATCATTAAGAAGGAGAATCTGTCAAGAACCTTTTCCTTGATTTGTATACATACTTCTCTATTGCTTCCATTTGTTTTGCTTTTGCAGTTAATAACACAAAACTATTTAAAACGTTGTTCTTATCTTCATACTGGTATTTTTGAATGGATTTAATATATATATATATATATATATATATCAAAGACCTGTATCTGCAGTATGCCAGCACCCTCATTCAATCGAAGATAGTTGATCACGTGGACTGGGTGTTATAGCCATGCTCTCTAATCTTTGTCATCCGGTCTGCAGCCCCGGGCACTGAAACATGAAGGACGGTTGACAAAGACGGGAAGGATCTGCTCACCAAAGACGGAAAGGATCTGCTCACCAAAGACTGCAAAGTGACACGGGGATCTTCTGTGGCAAGGACGTCCGGCGCTGGCACGCCAGCTGAGAGAGACGGTGTGCTGTCTCACGTGATGGCGATACGTTTGCACAAACTACAGACGCGGTAAGATGGAATAGACTAGTGATGTCTTGTTGTGTGGTCACTGTCATGAAAAAGCAGGAAAACATATAGGCCTACTTTTCCCCAGAGCCGTTCCTCTGGGAATAACATAGGGGAAGCTACATTGGACAAATATGAACTCAGATGGTGTTGTTTCTTCTATGTCATGGTACTATTATAATAATACAATGGTTTTTTTTGTAATAGCGATATGAATAGGAATATAACTTTTTATTGATTTATTATTATTTACTGTTTTGTACATTTAAATCATCAACATTACCCACTGTTCTCTAATGCAAGGATGAAAACTTTGGCATAACACATAGAACTATTGACGACTCGCATCAGTGTACTCAACTTTTTCTGAAGTGCAACGCAACGTCACACAGAGTAGCAACAGGATCATGGACAACACCCAGGGTCTCACCTTGCTAACTATATGTCACAATAAGCACACAGCTGCACTGCAAACAATGCAGCTGTTGTATTTATTATGACATAAAAGCGGCTAACTCACAAAGTTATTAGCTCCACTTTGGAGATATTAAAAGAGAATGGAGAAGTTTATACGCTGCAGCAGGACACCGAAGATTTCACGATATTGGAAAAAAACTATTGTCGTGTCGCGATGTGCATCGCATAGTAATGACGTAATAATGTAGCTGCTTTGTGGAAACAGTGAACCTGAGTGAAGTCAAATTGAAGGTTTAAGTTGAAAATCCTTTCTTCACGCCCATGGGGTAAATTCTGATGTTACGGAATAAAAACCCATGAACAACAGGATAAATAAATCAATAAACATGTAGAATATTTAGACGGTATGCAAATGACTATGACATGTACACTGTAAATAGCTAGTAGAGCTATAATAGCTAATAGTAGACACATCAAGAATAACAAGAATCTAACAATAATAATATAATGTAACACTAACAATACTACAATAGAATACAGAAAACCCCGAGCCCCAAGAATGTGCCCTAATCTTCACTCGCATTGTGCAAAATTTTATTTTTTGTTATGTTGATGGCTAATTCAGCTTTTCAGCAGACTCAACTTTTTCTGAAAATGCAATGCAACGTCATTGGGCAAAACACACACACACACACACACACACACACACAGAGGGGGAGAGCGAGAGACTCACAGTCTCTGACTTCCTCTCCCAGAATCCGTCTCTCTCAGCAGTAGGCCATGCAAGGAGAAAGAGGGGGGAAATTAAAGGAAAAAGCAGACAGAAGCACTTCAAACTCATTCCAGCATTATGGCACATTTCCATTTTTGCCTCGGTCTTAATCTCCATTGAGCGACTGTCATCACCCTCCGGCAGTAATTAGGCATGGACTCTGGACAACAACAGACGAGCCGGTCTAGCTCGTCTTGAGAAGCAAATTACCTTTAGCTTATGGTAAGCAATATTCCGTGCCAGGCAACTTTTACTGCTGATTAGCAATTAGCCCAAACTAGCGGCAGCCGAAGCGCTAATGTTTAATTTGCTCCTCTAATGATATACGGGTGTTATGGGGCAGGCGGGCGGGGATGGAAGGAGGGTTGGAAACGTATGGATTTCTACTTAATTCGTTTTCATTTACGACCTGACAGGCCCGCAGGTAGGAATAGGAGGAAATTTCTTTGCAATTAGTAATGGCTGCTCCTCAAAAGGCAAGGCAGCAGGCGAATGCTAAGAAGGCGCACACACACACACACACACTTACTGTCTCAGTGTGTTGGGCCCTTCCCAGCTCAATTATTCACAGTGAAGTTTGAATAATAACAGCATTTTCTCTGAGAAAACACAGTGATTACCGCGTGCGCGCGTCTCCTCCTCCTTCTGTTCCGAGAAGCGGTCGTGAATAGGATCATACCTGGAGAGCTCCTGCGCAGATCGACCCCCCCCCCCTCTCCCTGAAATGGATTGTGGCGCTCTGTCATTATGATAATGTTGTCACATAGCCACGGCGCCCGCGGCGTCCAGAAAGATCGTGAGGAATTAAGGGGGGGGGGGGGGCGGATGTAACATTAACGGCTATCTGTGAAACATCTTAATGAAATGATGAGGTGATCCGCTGCTGCTGAATGTGTGTTTATTAAAATGTAAGGCGGAAATAATGAATAAACAAGCGAGCGGTGATTTGTAATTTGCGCTATCAGTCATTAGGAGGTGACATTTTGTGCGATAACGCGCTCGGAATTTGGGCCAACTTCCAATTTCAAACACATGTTGTTGTTGTTGTGTTTGTGTTGTAAAGGCGCAGCAGTGACACCTTAAACGAGGTTTTTGCTGATTTGTGTCAAAGGTAATTCAGTGTGTGTGTGTGTGTGTGTGTGTGAGGCAGCGGCTCTTTAGCTCCTAATACCTTGTTTACCGCGGAGGCTCTTGCTTGTTTGCAAACAGGAGCAGGCAGGGTGTCAGAGGAGGCTGCCGCGGCTCCCACAGGATCCCCATAATCTGGGGCGCATTCCTGTTTAAACTATAACGTGCGAGTGGGCTGGACGCGGCAAATCAGGTGGACTGGACTATTCTCTGGTGGGCTGTGTGTGGAACAGGGGCTTGTTAAAAAGTGCAATGGGCGCTGTGGGAATAGCCCCTCTCCCCTCGGGGTTAGGGACTCCTCCTCTCTAATGAAGCTGGAGGATGAGGCTCGTTATGTGCTGCCGCCTGTTATTCTCCAGGCCAACACTCTCTCTCTCACTAGTCTTTTTCGTTTCTACTGGCTGGAGTGCAGTGACTGCAGTGTGGAACCAATCAGGCAAACCATTTTGGGTCCTCTTGTTTTCTTCCTTTCTCTCTTTTCTTGCTTTTAAACTGCCCCAGCATTATGGATGCTTCTGAGGGGAGTGATTTAGAGAAGATGTGGCCCTGCAGAGGCTGAGACAAATGGAGGCAGTCAGTGCTGCTGGTGAACATCCACACTTTGGACAGCTGTAGTGCTTAGATGGTGACGATAACAATAATACTAGTCTAGTGGGTCATTAGAGCTCTAACTGTGACAATCACTCACACACTGGCCTCACACTTGTTAGCGGATTCCTTGCAGCACTGGACCTCACACATGGCAACACAACACAGCAGTTTTTACAATTACAGTGTAAAGTTGACTCTATATGTTTATGTGAGATTTTTTTTTATATATATATATATATATATATTTAATGACTTTGCAACAACATCAATAATCGTTCTTCTTTCGGCTTCTCCCTCTAGGGGTCGCCACAGCAGATCATCTGCCTCTTGCCCTTGTGTCCTCTACTGTTACATCAACTGTCTTCATGACAATAAAATAATGATGTAAATTTTCAAAATCCACATAACAAGGTGCTACACTACAAAACAGTTTAGTCAAAGGATTGTTAAGACAAAATCTCTTGCCTCTTGAATGGCCACCAAGGGGCGTCGCCACTGTTCGATCGGCAGCATCAGTAAACATTTTCCTTTGTAAACTTGAAGTTTATGGTCTTATTTTAAATCCACGGACAAAACTTTTAAATGTAAATGAATGCCCGTTAAATTAGTACCGTTACCAAATACGTTTACACAGTGGATGTAAAACATGAAGCCGGTAAACACGATGCTTGCTGGCATGACTGTCATTGGTTCAGAGGAATTAAAATGTGTTTTTTTAGTTGACACCTGATTAAGCAAGACTACTGTCAGGCAGGCAGAAGAGAGGAGGATGGATTCACAGCCGTTTCCTCTGCACAGAGTAATGACATTGACCTGGCTGACTTTACATCATTTGAATATCTTGCTCTCGAGCTCAAAGCGGAATTATCAGCGCTCATCATTACGTTTATGTATCAGCCTCCAAGATGTTCATCTTTATTTATACAAGCAATCCTGTGCCACTCTCACTTAGCATCAGTAGATATGACAGCTTAAACCTGAATAGAGACCCGACTGTTGATGACAAGTATCACACTTCCTGTGAATTTAATGGACAGCTTAGAAATTAATAGTTTTAAATGTCACCTGTTTTAAATATTGCATCCATAAAAGTATGTAGTGTGGGCCACTCCCCCCCAGGTAAGACAGTTTAAATTACATGATTATTTCATTTGATCTTTTCATCTGTGGCCCTTGTATATGAGGTGTTACCAGATTTTTGGACCCGCCAATTTCACCTGTGTTTATATCTCTTGTAATTGGTGGGGGGGTTATAGTTGTTGCAACATTTCATAATGTGCTGGGTCCACCGTCTCTTAAGTTTGCGAACGATTGTTCTATACTTTTAAAAAGTTCGTAATACAATTGAGCAAGGCTTTGTTTTTCTAAATGTATTCGCTGACAAAGGTAACCAGCTGACAGAGGACACAAGGTTGGAGACCTGCCCTGGACAGGTCACGAGTCATCGAGGGCCATCTAGACAAACAACCCTTCACTCTCACAGTGGCACCTACAGTCAATTTAGAGTTTCCAATTCACCTAACCATTGGTCGACCCAGGATCTGGACCTGTGAGGCAACAATACTATCCAAAGTGATCACTGATGATCTTCAGGGCCAAGATCAGACTACAGGCTACTTGATGTGTTGGCTGGAGGCTGGCAAGCCACAGGCTATGACTGACTGGGAGGCATGAAGTGTGACTGGACAGGTGTTTAATGTGACAGACTTAGAGAAGATAACCCAAGTAAACATAAAATGCAGTTTAAGTGATGATTTAAAAAAAAAAAAAAACTATCCAAATCTACATGGTCCTATGTGAAATAGTAATTACCCCCTAAACCTAATAACTGGTTGCAACTCAGTTAGCAGCAACAACTGCAATTAAGCATTTGCAACAACTGGCAATGGGTCTTTCACATCACTGTGGAGGAATGTTGGCCCACTCTTTTTTGCAGATTTTTTTTTATTCAGCCATATTGGAGGGTTTCCGAGCGTGAACCACCTTTTTAAGTCTGGACTTTGACTAGGCCACTCCAAAACCTTCATTTTGTTTTTTGTTTTTTAAGCCATTCAAAGGTGGACTTGCTGGTGTGTTTTGGATCATTGTCCTGCTGCAGAACCCAAGAGCGCTTCAAGCTTGAGGTCTCAAACTGATGGCTGCATTCTCCTTCAGGACTTTTTGATAGAGAGCAGAGTTCATGGTTCCAACAATCACAGCAAAGTAGCCCCAGACCATCACACTACCACCGTGTTTGTCTGTTGGCTCAATGTTCTTCTTCTGAAATGCTGAAATGGCTTTTACGCCAGATGTAATGGGACATCCAAAATAATAACATTATTTGTTTTCGTCACAGAATATTGTCCCAAAAGAGTTCAGCGATCATCAAGATGTTTTTTGGCAAAAGTGAGACGAGCCTTTACGTTCTTTTTGGTCAGCAGTGATTTTCGCCCTGGAACTCTGCCATGCATTCCATTTTAGCCCAGTCTATTTCTTATGGTTACGTCATAAACACTGACCCTAATTGAGGCAAGCGATGTAGATGTTGTTCTGGGTTCTTCTGTGACCTCTTGGATGAGTCGTCGCTGCAATTCTTTTGGGCTGGCCACTCCTGGAAGGGTTTCCCACTGTTCCATGTTTTCACCTTATGTGAATAAAGGCCCTCACCGTGGTTTGCTGGAGTCCCAAAGCTTTAGAAATGGCTTTGTAACCTTTTCCAGATAGATTGACTTTGTTTCTCATCTGTTCCTGAATTTCTTTGGATCGCGGCATGATTTTATTGGGATCTTTTGGCCTACTTTGCTTTGTCTGACAGGTTCTATTTAAGTGATCTCTTGATTCAACAGGTCTGGCAGTAATCAGCCGTTTGTGTTGCTGGTTCCTTAACTGGTTTAGGTTTGTCTTGCTGAAATTTGCTGCACATGTCCGCTAGTTTTTTTTGGTTTTAAGTGTTTTGCATGTGTATTGTGTTTTTTTTTAGGTTTAACTGGACAGATTTTCCAGATTGTCAAAGTTTAAGGTGCATCTGTCTTCTCTAAATCTAATCACCTCCATGTGATTGAGGTTGAGCTGGATTATTGTTACAAATGTTTTCCTCATTTTTTTTAACCTGCGGCAGATGCTGTGTCACCACCATTTGTGATCCCACTCACATCCAAATCACTTTCACCAATCTTAATGTGGAGCTAAGCTATGAGCAATTCTAACAAAACAAAGAGGGATTTTCTTTCAGACTCACCATATTTCATCCGTTGGATGTGCACAAGCTCAAGGAAGACAACGTTTTATGTGTTAATTGAGACAGTAAAGGAAGGAAAAACGAAATTAAAAACTGTAAATGTGTTTACTACATATACGTCTTTTTTTTTCTGTATTATTTATGACCATCACAATACCCCTGGCTCGGGATTAGGGTCTGCTATATACAGTTGCATGGTCTGATAACTCAGTATTTCCTCTACACATAATAGCTTTCTGATAACTGTGATTTGACCACAGACCACACAGATACACAGTTTCAGCATTGGAACAAGCCAATTGTATTAAATGTCTCACCATTGGGAGCTGTTAGACTAGAACTTGTGGCTTCAGCCATTTCCAGAAAGATGCATTGATATATTTAGATGTAAGAGGACACGGTCAACATTTCTGCTAGGTTAGCATGTCATAAATGCTTTGGACATTCATAGTTAGCATGAGCATGTGAACTGTTGTAGATCCAGAAGTATTAGTACCAATACCTCCTCCCACCACTAACAGGAAGTGTGTTAGCCCATTTCAATGGGCAGCACAGTGGGGTCGGCATATGACATTTTTTGAGCACCTTCAGCTTTCAGCACCGGACACAAGTTAACAGATTCACACAGCACATATGAGTCTAATTTTCTTTTGTGTGGTTCCCAGCAAAAATAGACGGAGAAAAGATCTGTTCATAATGCCAGTCAAAACTCTTCCAGCAATATCACATAAAACTGACACCTTTCACAATCGTTTGTGTCCAGACTGAATATAAACGCATGATAAAAAAAAAAAAACTATTGTTATATAAATGTACTATTTTAGCAGCTGTGATAATTATCTCAAGTGAGGGGCTGATTCGTTCTCTCTCTGTCAGTGTGAGTGATCGAAAATGATGTGACAGAAGACAAATCACAAACTTAAGTCATAAATATTGGGGGTGTGGCCGAGACTCTGCAGGAGCAGTGACGAACACAGCACAACATCCAGTATGAACCAGGCCTTAGCCTTACACATGCTATTTGTAGGTCCATCTCGTCTCTGCAAGGTGATTCACGGCTGCTAATGAGGCTCACCACACAATGCAGTTGTTAGTAAGCCACATGAACACGAGTGAGCACACAAACCTCAAGAGTAAACAGCATCTTTGTGAAAGGGCGAGACTAAATTGTTTTAATGGTGGCTCGACCAAGCCTGCAGCTAATTGCATACCACATCTACCAACCATAATATGTAGATGCTGGTATACAAGTCCAATCTCAGTTAATCCATGATGGAGGCGTTCCCTTTCAGAATTATGCTGTGTTTCAATCATGGTACGGTTCAGTTTGGAATGGGAAAGCCCAATCTCTCTCACCCAATCAGCTAACTGCCATGGGTGGAGCCGGCCTGTACCATACCATCTTAGGTGCCAAGGGTGCCAAAAAATGGAGCGATTGCGGCCTGTCATTTTGGTACTATTCCGAATGGAAACGCTTACTGTACCAAACCAAACCGTTCCACTTGGTGGAATCACGGCTTTTGATACCAGGACCTCAGTGATCAGGAAATACCAGTGCAGTAGCCTTTCAATACCTGCCTGTTTTTTTGCACATTTTAGCATTTGAATGGTCACTGACGGGCAGAGACATTCCTTGCGTTTATAATCTACACAACGTGTGCCCTAAGTAAGTCACCTGCCACCTTTTTCAACCTAGGTCTGTGAGAGAGGGGGCAGAATCGGCTCTTTTTTAGAGATATATGTGTTGCCTTCCTTATCCAAGCACTGCAAAAGTCAGTGCTGCACACACTGCTGCCCTTAGCAAGTCGCCTGGAAACCTGTCAAGTGACAGGTTGGACAGTTCTATGATTAAAAGACAGATAGACAGATGTTCCTTGCATTTATAGATAAATCTGTGGTGAACACACTCACAGCACGTCTCCTTAGCTCGTATCTTCATCTTGCTAGCTTGCTTTCCCATACTCAGTCAAATATGCAACCTGGATTGCAACTGCTTTCAAGAGGCACAGGCTTTTCACAGTGAAAGAGACATGTGCTTTACCCATAGTGTTTTAGTCTTTTTTGTTCAAACCATGTCATGGTTTTCGGGAACATGTTTGGACAAGGTGATGTGTAAAATGGGTGCTAACTTGTTATAACATCTGCCCTTTCAGTTTCAGACGGAGGTACATGACATTTTATGCTTCTCATTCCGGTGCCGTGGAATGACCGTGTTGAAGGCTGTGCTACAGTCAGGCAATAGTATCCTAATCCTAAGTATTCCGTCTCTCCAGGCCCCGGGTCCGGAATCATTCTTGTAGCACACGTTCTCCTGAGATTCTAGGATGATGGGAGCTGCTTTAAACATGTGGGAATGACTGATTTGGCCCTGAAGGTCATTGTTTTAGTAACTAGGACACCGTCAACATACCCACACATGTAGGCGGTCACAGTTCCTGCATATACCGCTAGATCAATAAGAAGCTGCCTCTTTGAACATGCTCCAATCAGTGCTTCTGAAGCAATCTTCTGAAGCAGTCCTACAGGAATGATTCACCCCCCCCCCCCCCTAGCCGGACTTTATTCTGTCTCCAGAAGGGTCTGGAAAGGTTTAGGAATCTGTATTCTGGGATTAGCATGTTATCTAAATGACCGAGGTGGGATTGGCATATTTATTTGAATCAAATCTACTTCGTTGACAAACTTCACATACCTTAAACCCTACTTAATGCACTTCATTCTTGTTGACTTGTACACACACTCTACAAAGTTGTTTCTGATGACCAATGCCAAGAAAGTTGCTGTGTAGCTTTGTTTCAGTAAAAGTCAGAACACAGCAGTTCATTTTAACTCCATCGCCTGTTAAAAAACACTTCCCTATCCTAGTGAGCATACATTAGCCATCAAGAAAGGCTTCGACTACACTGGATGTGTGAGCAGTGTTTCTGCATCGCAGTACGTCTTGCTTTTCATTTCACCACCCATGCTATCAGATTAGAGCAGCTTCAGTGTTCACCCCCCCGAGACACGTGGCTCCTCTAGAGTTGTGCGGTTTGGGCGTCAATCTAATAAGAACAGCGAGATGAAAGGAGACCGCTGCTGGATCTGTAGTCAACGTGTCATATATCCAACTTAAAAGTAACTCACTGCAGTCTTGCATGTGGAGCTTCCATGCAGAGGGCTGAGCAGAGTAACCATCGGGCCCAAATTGGAGTGTGGGTCCACCAATGCAAGTCCTGAGATGTCCTATCAGTGTCGAATAATTGCAATTCATCATTTGACCTCTTGAGCCACACATAGTTACCTGTATATGTTATGTTCATAATGGTCAGAAAAATCCCTTGAATGGCGAGCGCTGACGTTATATTCAAGACTTAAACTGTGCTGCTGTTACACATGAAGGGGGCGACATTAGTCATTAAACAGCAAGAATATAAGAAAAAAATACAGCAACTTTGCAAACAATCCAATGAAACACCGTCTGATGTATCATCACTTCAAACATCACCCTCCCCGACAACACAATTGTTTTTCCTGTTCAGCTGCCTCTAAGTTTACCAAGCAACCACACACACACACACAGACACACACACACAAACCAATATTTCTCCACATCCTGTAACACCCCTCCTCCCACACACACACACACACACACACACACTGTGTTATTCCTGATTAACCGTAAACGAGCAAATATTTTCCCAGTGTTCGCCAGGTTAGATCCCCATTTAATTAAACTGGCTCATTATGTCGCTCTCTGATTAGTGGAGGAGAATCAATTATTCAATTCACAAACATGGGCCGCAGGAGCTGGAGGTGCACAACGAGCAGCTCATTTAATTCCAAGGACACTAATTAGCTACAAAGCAAGCAGTGACTTTCCTTCTGTGTGTTTTTTTTTTTTTTTTTTTTTTTATTTCCCCTCCCCTGCATCTTTTCCAATTATCGCACATGCAGGACACTTAAAGTTAGCAAGCAGGGGGAAGAATCACAGGCCCGGGCTGTGGGTGGTGTTTTAAGGATGTGTTTTGGGATACAGGGATGGGAGAGGGGCGTGGTGGGTCAATCTTTACCTTATTTAGCTGGATTCTCATCTAGTTAGTGAGGTCAAGAAGGAGAAGCACGCGGGGGGTGGGGGGGAAGCGTATTTGCTGATATGTAGATCACAGAGCTTGAGCATTCAGGAAACGACCCCAGGGATTTGCAGATGTGTTGAGCCGGGGCCGCTTACTTTTGTTCTCTGCAGTCAAACAGCGGGCAATTATCTGAATTATTGACAGCAGATTTCTCATTTCAACTGCAAATTAAGGCTATCAATAAAGCTTTCTGATGCAAAAGTGACTAATTAACCAACAGAGTGGAGCTCTGAAGCCTTGATATAAAAAAAAAACCTCCAGTCGGCTGCATGTTGTGGAAACACAAGGGAGCTAATTAGTTTAATTATCAAAACAGCTAATTAAAATTACACAGTTGCCTAATTAGTTCTGTGCCTCTTGCTGTCTTCTCTCCCTCTCCTTTTTTCTTAGCTGCCCTCTCACTCTTTAATTGACAGGTTGAAGTTAAATATAAAATAGGAGGAAAGGGAGCAGCATGTGTGTGAAGTGTGTGTGAAACGTGTGCACATGTCTTTCCATGGTTGTGTGGACGTTCGGATTTGAAATCGTCCTTTGTGAGGACATTGTGGCAACATCGATACTAGTCCTACATTTTGAGATACAAAACATCCACACAATAGCCTTGGGCAATATCCAAAATGTAATATCACGATATCGGGCCGCCCCAAATTTTGCAATTGACGATATTATTGCGAAATTATTGGAGCGTGCGTGGGGGATGAGGGTGGTTGGAGGATGATCTGACGGTCTTCTTCTTCGCCAAACTTTGAAGAACTCCATTGACCAAATGTCCCATGTCCTCTCTTACTTTATTGAACTGGGACCCAGCGTTTCAATGGCACCCAAGCTTTGACAAGGTAGCAAGGTAGTGGAGCATTCGTTCCACCTTGCGCTGTTTGGTTTATATTTAGTGGATTTAGCGAATGCTCCTATAATTGTCAGGTGGTGATCACTGATGGCTCTGCTGATGTCAGTTTCCACTCAAGTTGAGCAAACTGTTCTGGGTGATAGACTCTGAGGTGAGACTGCTTGTTGCGTAAAAGGCAACATAGGGCCTTATTTAGATATTTTGGCTCACCAGATTCTCCATCTTTGAAGCCAAACTACTGCGAAATTGGCCATAACCCTTCCTACAAACTAAGTCTGCCATGTGTCTGTGTGAGTTGAAAATATGTAGCAGATTTTTGATATAATAGTAGAAAATAGTGCAATTCAATGTCCATACTAACAAAACAATGGTGAAAAGTAAGAACAAAAAGATTTCTTCAGCTACACCAACGACGAGGTGAATCTGAAAGTTAAGTCTTAACCATAGACTAGTATGTAAAATATGTTATGTAGTCTTCCAGTTTCCTCGCTGAAGCCAACCTGGAAGTGACAGTATACTGAGTAGCCACCAGAGGGAGACTCTGCTGGTTGCAAAAAATGACCTCTGTGAATAGATGTCTTTGGGAAAATTAGCCTACTTCCCCACTTGATATATATAAACATTATCCTTGTCAATTTTGAAAATGATCATATTATACTATATTGTCAATTATTTTCCTATTACAGAAAACCAGATGATAAAGAGAGGCACTTATGAGTGGACACCAGTGTGACTGACAGCTTGTATCTTCTAATAGGCGCCTAGTTTGCAGGTGATGTCAGTGAACTTCATTTGAAAAAATCATCATCATTTCATTCACAGCTGATCGTCAAGTCATGACCATAGACTTTATATAAACATAAACAGTTTTACTGTCACACTTTCAATTTCTGTCACCTCCAACCAGGCTCCAGCCGTCAGTCCACTTATATGTGCCATGCTTTATCATCTGTCAGTCAGTCAGTCATCATCTACCGCTTTATCCTCCACCAGAGGGTCGCGGGGGATGCTGTGCCAATCTCAGCTACATCGGGCGATAGGCGGGGTACACCCTGGACAGTTCGCCAGTCCATCGCAGGGCCACATACAGAGACAGACAAACAACCATTCACTCTCACACTCACTCCTATGGTCAATTTAGAGTGTTCAATTTACCTATCCCCACATTGCATGTTTTTGGACTGTGGGAGGAAGCCGGAGTACCCGGAGAGAACCCACGCACACACGGGGAGAACATGCAAACTCCATGCAGAAAGGCCCTTGTTCGAGCCAACCGGGGCTCGAACCCGGGAACATCTATTCATTTTCCTCCACATGAAGGTCACGGGGAGGCTGTAACCAATCCCAGCTGACATAGGGCGAAAGGCAGGGTAAACCCTGGACAGGGTCGTCAGTCCATCGCAGGGGAAACCACCATTCACACTCACACCTATGCTACAAACCTAATCCCCAATCTGCATGTTTTGGGGCTGTGGGAAGAGGCCGGAGAGTATGCAGACAGAACCCATGTGCACATCGGGAGAACATGCAAACTCCATACATAAAGGCCCTCAGTCGAACTGGGATCCAAACCTTCTTCCTGTGAGGTAACAATGCCACTGTGCAACCATGTAAACCTAAACAGGAAGTTGAGTAAAAAAAAAAAACATGTCAGGTTCTAGTGAAGCAGAACTGAAACTAGCAATTAAAACCATCAGGAAAATGGTTATAATGATGTTATAAATCAAGTTAGAAGTAGAAGCTCAGTTTCCCACAATCTTCCCTTCAGACAGAGATCTTTTTGCAACCAGCAGAGTTGCCCCCTGGTGGCTAACTGTGACTTCTGTCTTACTCCTGTGGCTCAGGTTCTTGAAAGGGCTGTTTGATGGTTAAGACTCGGTTTCGGGGTAAAGGTTAGAGTGAGATATAAGCTAAAAGATTGGGGTTAAGCATGCTGCTATGATGGTTAAGGTTAGGCTAAGGTCTTGGGAATACACTGTGTCAATGTGTGTCCTCACAGCCGACGGAAGATGAGGGAGTGTGTATGTGTGTGTGAAAAAAGGAAGGAGGAGAGAGAGAGAGAGAGAGAGCACAAACACCTCCTGCTGAATATCTCCTTCTGTGGCAGAATACTAACAGCAGAATAGATGACAGTTGTCCCTTTGGTGAGATAGTCCAAATTTCCCCTTCATTAATCAGTCCCTACGATCGTAGGCTGGTGGGGCGGGTGTGAAGTGGGAAGATGGTGGGGTTGACAAATGAGGGGTCAAAGCTAACAGTTGGCCTCCTGTCTCTGTGAAGTCTGTTTAAAGCATTTATGATTCTTTCTAACTGCATATAAAACATGGCCTGGCTGAGAGAACTGAACGCACAATAAATGGCTGATGTTGGACTGATCTGTCACTGTGTTTGAAGTCTGATGCTGCACTGTAGTTTATATTGCCATTTAATCCAACAATAAACAGATGCAGCAAATAAATACTGTGCATGTACTGTATATATCTAAAAACCTGATCTCTTATTCCTCCGTGCTTCTGGGTATTGATCAATAAAGCAGCGATGCAGAATAATATTTATGTAGCCTTATAACAGGGAAGAGCAATTATTTATCTTTAAGCTGCAATTAAGCCAAGTTCATACTAAATTACTTTCAGAGTTGTATCCCACATAGTATGTTGTGATATCCTGTGATCGGGAGTCACTGTGATTTCACACAATACAGTACATGATCTATTGTCAGAAGAATCCAGCTGACATCTCAATGTCAAAATACAGCAGTGCGTGAAACCAGACATACGGTAATTTAGCTCACATTCATGTGTACAGGTCGACTTCTGAACTTTCAGCCACATTTCTCCTTCGCTCTCGCCATCTTATCTCTGCCAAACTGCTGATTCGACCGTTTCATTCATTCATTCATTCTCCACTGTTTTATCCTGAACGTGAGGGTCATGGGGCCGTTGGATTCAATCCCAGCTACCGTAGGGAGAAAGATGGGATAAACCCTGGACAGGACGCCAGTCCATCACAGGGCCAACACATATAGGGACAACCACTTATTCTCACATTCAAGCCTACGGTCAATTTAGAGTGTCCACTTAAGCTCTGCATGTTTTTGACTGGGGGACACGGCGGTGTAGTGGTTAGCACCCTGGTCTTTGCAGCAAAAAGACCTAGGTCTGCGGCCTGGTGGGAACAAGGGCCTTTCTGCATGGAGTTTACATGTTCTCCCCGTGTGCGCATGGGTTTCCTCCCACAAGTCCAAAAACATGTAGATTTAGGCAAATTAGACCCTTTTCACACCTAATAGTTAGCCAGACTCGGTTCCATTGGGTGTTGCAACGTTCAGCCAGTCACACTGCGCTTTTGAATAACATATTATGGGCAGCGCTGCATCGAGAATACAAGACAAACAATGAACAAGAAAACTCACAACCCTTGATTCTGCCACATGAGAGCAAAACATTGAGCTGCATCAATTTTGTTTTATGCAAACATGCGACACATATACGCTGTAACAATGGGCTCGGCCATTTTTCCCAGCTATCTTTCTACACAAGCTTATGTTTTGGTTGTGTCAGCTGGGATTGGCACCAATACCCCCCCCGCGACCCTCATGTTGCATGAAGGTGTATGGATGTGTTTGGACTGTGGGAGTCCGATACTGGTTAAAATAACTGGATCGGATATCGGTCAGATAAACATGTAAAATCTGATGCAATCCAAAAATCCTATATGCATCACATGCTTCAGTATGCAGACAGTAAAAATGCAAATAAAATGTTACGGGCACTGTCAGTGCCGAGTGTGGTTAATTTTTCCTTGATTTTCCATTCGCAACACATATATACATACATATATATATATATATATATATATATATATATATATATATATATATATATGTGTGTGTGTGTATATATTAAAATAACTTTTCTTTTCTTCTGTGTGATCACACCTCATACCCTTCAAAGCAGTGTGTACCGTACGCACGTACGCAGCGAGAACTGGGAGAGTATGTTGTTTAAGTCCGGCACTGCTAAAACATTTACGGCAGCACATGCCCAAGGCTAAACACTGGAGCAGTGTCAGAACCATTTATAAGCTGACAATATTTCACTGGAACAAAACCAAACCCTCCAACTCGAATTCATGATGACTGTAGCATGCCATGCAGGGAAATACCATAAATTATGTGTAATACAAAAAGCACAGACTAGGACAAATATATGTGGGGGGGTTTCACTATGAATAATACTGCTATTTGCAGTTTTCACATTATACCGGCAGCATGCACTGCTTACCCAGCCTGTGGCCTAAGATTATGCATTTAAACAAGTTCATAATATACTATAAAGAATAACAAATAATCATTTTACGTTAATGCAGAAGAAATTGATTAATCGCGTGCTCATTTGCGCTATTATAAATGTGCCATCCAGGCACAGGTAACCTACAAAAAAAAAATCATTTGTAATAGAGAAAAATTTATTTTTATTTCATGAGTAAGACGATGTATAAGCAGCATTACTTTTTATTTTCATGAATTAGTCTTCATATAATTAATACCTGCAACAACACAACCTGTCACCCCTCAATTCATTATCATTCCAGAGCTGAGAATGCAGCAGATTGTCCACAATGGAGAGTTACAGCATCCAAGTGACAGCATGGTGAAGCTTGCATTCAAAGGTGTGGTCTGTAATGGCACTTTTCCACTATATAGGTCTAAAACTACTCGGCACGGCTCAACCGGAAAAATCATACCGGAAAATGCCAAACTGTAGATCGGTTAAAAAGACATACAAATCCTGAAAAAACGCGTTTGTCTCAATAATTTAGCAAGGACTTTTCTAAAATCTCAATATTTAACAGAAGAGTCTAGTGTATTTAGCGACAGAACTGCCAAACGCTAGCGATCATGAGCCGAATCACAACCCCTTAAGTGACTGTGTTAGACATAGACTGAGCTCCAGTCATGTCTAGTCAACACGGTTGGTGTAGTGGTTAGCGCTCTTGCCTTTGCACCCAGGTTCGAGGTTCGATACTAGAGTAATGGAAAATGATGTGCCTGATACCAAGCTGATTAGTGCTAGTACTCAAGTACGCAGTATGTACTTGCATACTTGAGAAGTATGACTGGAGTAAATGCTCGCCAAGTACGGGAGTACACAAGTATGATCTCTTCGATTGGAACAGCAGCGTACTTCCTTGTTCTACTGTTTGAATGGCGGGTGGCGCCAAGTGCTTGAGCCTCATTACCGCCACCTACAGTGTTGATAAATGAACATATGAAATACTTTTAATAAATGCATATATATATATATTATTTTCACATTTTAAATATATATATATATATATATATATATATACATACATATATGTATATACAGATACAATGACCGTGTAACTTTAATATAAATCTAAAATTCAAAGTTAAAATAAATAAAACGTTAATAATAATATAAGTTTCAAACTGTCAGGACAAAACATTGACATTAAAAACAAAATAACACTTCAACAACAGATCTATCGATCACACCAAGCGTCTAAGTTTACAGAAACATCTCCGAGTCTTTGGTACTTTTGCGTTTCTCAGACATGATATGTTGTTGTACAGATGCGGACACCAGGAGCAGGATCAGGTATAAATGACCCGATGAGACTTGCTAACACAGTAATGATCACAGAAGTTCCGAGGTCACAGAGGTGTTCGTAATAAATAGCTTAATAAATTTGAAGGTAGACCAAACCCTGGGTTTTAATTTGGGTGATACCGAGTTCTGATTATCCAATAGAGTGTGTGATTGTGGATTTTCTAAATTCAATATGCACAAATGTAATTTTACTAACCTCGCACCCCCAATGTGACCTCTTGGACCCCAGGTTGAGAATCATAGGGCTAGTATATGTTGGTCAGACCAAACAACCCCTAAAACAATGAATCTCTAAGCATAAAACTGCAATCTGTACAGGTAGCATAGATTATGCAGTTGCAAAACATAATGATGATTTTTATTTTATTTTTTTACTCAGAATCAATCACATAACTGTTTTTGTTTATTCATATTTAATGATGAACTGCCAGAGTGGTGGTTGTTGAGTCTCAGGCGAAATGTAATGGGGTTATATTGTGATTGGTCCCTGCATGACTGAATCCAACCTCCAGCTATGAGCTTTCTCTGCCCTTGTATATATTAGCAGGTTAAACCTGCACAATTCTCCAAATGCTCTGAGGCTACTGTATGTCCCGGAACACGTCAGCATTTGTTTGTGTTGTAAATACCAAATAACCTAAAAACTGGACTGGACTTTTTTTATATATATTATTTAGGATGTGCTACCTCTTAATTTCTTTTGAACATATTTATTGGCTTTTTGGTTCAGCACTCCAGTAAGTATTTCACTTTTTAATTATAGCTCAATAACATCTCACTTATCAAGTCTCTGATGCATATGTGCAAAATTAGCAAATTAGCAACCACATGCCAATATGAAATGAAATAAACTAAATATTAAATACACTGTTGGAAAAAAGCTCTGACAAGCTACACCCAAAAACTACCTGTCTCGCACCAAACAGCAGACAGACAGTGAGAAAAGCAGAGCTATTAGCACCTTAGGAGACCTTCAATTGCCTCAGGAGATGTGAAGACCAAAACATGAGCTAAAATTAGGGTAATTATTGGACTTACGTTCATTTAGTGAATACAGCGCAAGCAAAATCCCCCAAAGTATCTCCATCTCTAAAACTCTGCTGATATTAATAAGCATTTGATTGTTCTTATTATATTGTCCAACTCTCTTTTACACTTTTTCCTTTTCGGGTTTCTTTGCAGCTTTTTCTCAGTCATTTCCAGTGCTGCAGAATAGCTGTCTTTTCACTGAAGTTGCCATAGACTGGCCAATTGGAGCATTTGTGACCGGGCCACTTTAAAACGACCACAGTGGACCAAAGTGCTGTACAGAAAGATAACTAAAAGAGAAATAAAATAAAGTATACATCTTATAGTGAAGAAAAGACGTTTCCAAAGAGATGTTTCCATCATGGTACGGTTCAGTTTGCTACAGTCCCGGGTCAGGCTTGGGTTTTGACTGAGAACCGTACCTTTTACAGCGTAGCGTGACGTCATACTGGTGTAACGAGACAACATTGTGAACACAACACAATAGACAATAAGCAGCTCTTTTGTATAAAGTTTGTATAACACAATACAAACGCAAAAAAGTACTGTACTGGTTGTTGTTGCAGATTGTGATCGATCAATAGCACCCAAAAAATCCTGCCTACAGAGCATTTATTACAATGCCACCTCTAGCGACAGAATGTTAATAGATCCCTTGTTCACTGTAAACAGAAAGTGTCTTTGTTTATTACTTAGTTTCAAGGAAATGCTTACTAAATCACTACGACTAACTGTTCTAATTTATTTTTTTCTTTAAAAAAAAAAAAAAAAAACATCCAAAGAGAAAGAAGGCTTAGGCTTAGAGGAACAGAAACAAACAAAAAAAGACGACACTGTAGCAGTCATTCACTGTGCGATGGTCCATCATAAAGCACCTTTATATTCCACCTTGAGTGCTGCAATTAGTGCACAGAAGCCCGTACAAAGCCATCAGGAAGCACGGCCATGGTGATTATCACTGTAATGAGCTGGCTGATCTCAGCTTGACAAACACCATTTCACCTTTTTTATTGTTTCTGCCTGAGCTCGTAGTTATCGTCACTTGCAAGACTCTGCCGTTTCTTTTATCTGCATGCTGCAGGTAATTGCACATGTGTTTGTGTGTGTGTGTGTGTGTGTGTGGGCGCACAATGTGTGTGTTTAATGATTGATTCATGGACAACAGCACCACGGCACAGTTATGTTGGAGTTCATTTTGAGTTTAGGTCTTCTTCCACGCGACACAACGTGTGCCGTATATTTTCATCCGCTTTCCGTCCATACTCACATTCCAGGTGTACATCAGTCTAATAATAGCTCTCCTCCTGCACATGTTGGCAATTAGTCTTCTAAAAAAAAAATGACAGGTGTAATTGCACACCAGCTGCGAGCAACGAAAACAACTTCACTAATGCCTATAATGAAGTTGTTGTCCACGACGTTACATTTCACCACTTTGTTTGCCTTCTGCGTGACAAGTTGCGGAGGCGTATTTTTCGTGAACCAATCAGAGAGCAAAATGTGGATTTTTCCTGCATCATCATTTCCAAAAATTCATCTCTGTTTTCAGGGTTCAAAGACTGGATCCAGACACAAAGTGGTGCATTTGAAAAATAAAACATTGCATGCATGCAGGATGCAAGGATTACAGATTTTAGCCGCTCACCTATTCAGATCAACATGAGCATATATCTACAATATCTTAAAATATCTATATGTGTGATCCTTCCTCTGCCATAGACAGACTTTTCTGACTAGACAACTCCACACTCCACACACCAAACTCCATTGGGAAAATTACCGATTTTAAATCTTGACACCCATACTGTAGGAGTTGTTAATCCACTGCTGGTTCAAATGTGTAATTCGTGACTTGGGTGGAAAATATTCTCAGACTTAAGCAAGTGTGTCTTTTGTTGAGAGGTGAAAATGTGTTTTTCTTTGTGTCCCTAGAGCAAGTGAGCGTCCAGGACCCAATTTCTTGGCAATGGCAGCATGAAGTCATCGTGGACAATGTGTTAATACCTTGAATTTGTACATTTTTATTAAATATATTCTGATGGTATTATGATATCAGGCAGTGAGGGTATACCACTTCTTGTAGCCATGCGGGGATATCGTCTGATTTTAATTGGATCACTCGTGGATTCCGGGCTCAGTCACTGTAAATGCCAACAAACTTTAGGGCATCTCGAGGCCATGCAGGTTGCTGGACCTCCTGGATGTTGATGTTGTGGCTGTCCAGCGAGGTCTGCGAGTGAGGTCTGAGGGTGTTTGCTTGCCGCGCGATCAGCCAACTGCAGATTATCTGTCAGGTGTGATGTGTACATCCCCTCCAGCTAGAGGTGCTCAACAGCAGCCTCCCAGCATGTAAATGGTCCGTGACCAAGCAGGGCTGACCTGAATCCTTTTTGGTGAGGGGTATATTTTTAGCCAGACTAATCAGGGAGCTTATTATTTCTCGGGTTCACAGGAACTTTGAACTGCAGACTCTCCTGGCCTAAAAGATTCATGAAGGAGAGACTATCTGGGGACCTCCTCGAGGCTCAAGAGGTCAGAGATTGGTGTTATCCCTACGGCAAGCGCAGAAAAACAAATTGCATGTGTTAGGGGTGTGCTGCTCGTACATTTATTGTTTATGTTAAAAGTCGTGTGGTGTGGGTGTAACTGATTTATAACTCTGAGGAGGCATATTGACACGTACAGGCACGTGGGTTGCATGGGATTCCTTATCTGCTTGTGTAAAAAAAAAAAGCAGTATGCAGTAACCAGGGTAGAGACTTTTACTGTCGCACAGGAAGAAACATTGCTCCCAGTGTTATTGGTCTCGTTAATAAGCAGCCAAAAGTGATATTTTGTATATTAACAGGATAGTTCTGCTGCAGATTTCTTTGTTAAAGGGGGCTTTGTGCAGAATATGTAAAACTGTGGCCAATAGCCAAATAGATAGAAACAAGGGGCTACACTTGTAACACCTAGTGTTACACTGTGTTCTTCCACATACTCACACATACCTGTCCAATTATCTGTTTACCGGGGATTGAAATCTAAAAAGAATATATTTATGTGCAGAAGAAAAGCACAAACAGTGCAATAAAGTGTCTAGAAGTATGTCATAAAAAATCATATTTCTGTAAACAACTTGATGATTGTTCATGGTTTATCTCTGTAACCCACTTGCTAAATTCAAATACTCTAGGTTTGGAAGGAGCTTCGGGACATAGACCATAGTCACCATAAATGAATTTCCACAGATGAAAATGAAAATAAAAAATGGGCCCTTTATTAATGACTTTATTAAGAAGTTTTGTGATCACTGTCAGTATTTGTCTGTGGTTCCTTCATTTAATGATGATCATTTTTCTTGCGATGTGCGATTCCTCGTGGATGTGTGGTCCTGTTGACGGGCACCACCCTACCACCAGGTGGCGACCTCGACGAGTCGATTCTGTGGTTAATACAAAATAATCTTCTAAAGGTGGTCTTCACTCTCTCCCTAAGACCTGACTGAGAAGAACAGCAGGGAGAAGTTCCCGGTTGCTTCTTCTTTTGTTATCCTCCACACACTGAATCATGTAGGTGCATCATGAGCTGTCCATCACTTCAGTTAGAGGAGGGACTTAAACTGCTCTCTAATTGGCTGATTTTTCTCTATTTGCTCATATAAAGACAAAACCTATATACATTATAATGAAAATACAGTTTTTTTAACCTTCATTTGTCACTGGGTTACATCTCATTTTCATTTTATGAAAGGTTGGCAAGGTGTTAGCCTTTCCTCTCAGTGTGACTAAAGGTTTCAAACAAGGTTAAATGGGCTGGTGGGTTTTTTGTTTTCCAATTTGAACAGAATCACTCAGTGTCACAAAAATCATCACGCTATAATGTATATAATCAACTTGAATGTGAGTTTGGGGCCTTTTGGTCCAATGATCAGCAATAATTTGGACAGTTCCAAACCATGTGTGCTAATAAGTCAGGTGTCTGTCCACAATAGTCTGTTTTTATGGGTGTAATCTGTGTTGTTTTATTTCAATCAGGTTATTTTAACCTGTATGTAGTTCATTTCAACAACAGGAGGAGATTTAAATAGAAAGTGTGTCTGCTCCAAGCAGCAGCGCAGGAAGTATCACTTTCGGCAAGGATATATTATGAGGATTTATAGAAATGCTCCACTTTCTTTCATTGGCATTTTCTTCTTTTAAAGCATTTTTAACCAATAGCTGCAGCTCGCTGTTAGCCTGGCTCATGCCAGACTGCATCTCAATCTCATCTGAGATTAGAGTCAGGAAAGGATGTAGTCACCTCCCACTTTCAAGAGACCTACAACGAATCAGACCAATCAATGATCCAGATGACATATGCAGAGTGACTAAATGAGTCAACAAACATGCTTGTTTTTCTAGAAACAATAGTAATGGCATCTAGCGACTTCTACCCGGGGGAGCTCTGTGGAGCAAGTCGCTTAATATGGAATAAGCAACAATATGCATCAGCCAAACCAAAACCCTAACCTTAACCCAAGAAGGCACTTGCTTCAAATATAATTTTTTTTACATTTCTACCACACATACAGTATGACCCGGTTTTAATAGACATTCATCTTTCCAACAGTGAAATATGCCTTTAATACAATACATAGCCTTACATAGTCACACTTTTTTCTTACCACTGAGAAACCTACTTTGGAAATGTAGTGAAATTGCTGTCAAACTCAGAACTCCATTTGCCTTTACAGTTGTTTTCTGAAAGCTTTCACCATTCTCCCTGCGCATTCTTACAGATGCACTTGTAAATCTCCGGACCTTATTAGATTGTGAGTGAATATGACGGCCTTTTGTATATAAAATGCAATCTAGCTGGAGCCAGCTGCTGAGGAGAAGCATGTAGATTGCAGGGTGAATTGCCTGCAAACGGCTCTTCGATTTGAATCGTCAATGTGGCTCCTCCATTTAACTCATACAGAGACCATTCTGGTTCAGATGGCGCAAAGACAGATTCCATCAGGTCCTTATCTGTTACAAGCTGCATTGCTTGCAACTGAATTCAGTAGATACTGATAAAGGTGTTATTTTTTTAAACATTAGGATACCTGTTTTTTCTGCACTGGTCAGCAGTGGGGTATATGAGTATGAGAAAGGCATATAAAACAGAGCCAGCTTCCTTCCTCTCCCCTGCTGTCCGACACCATGAATGGTGTATTATTCCTATCATTTTTCTGACTTTCTGCAGAAAAAAGTAATTTTATCTTGTAAAGGGATGTATTTTTTTTTTTTTTTCTTGCCCTCCTGTCCCCCGAGTGGTGTATATTGTTCTGGGATAAAGAAGTTGTCTTGCTGCATTGATACATCATCGCAGCCAGCCACAATCACTGTCTGCCCGACTGTCAGCGGAGACCAATTTGGGCCACATACACTCTGACCATGACATTTAAGAAAAATTAATCCCACTCTAAGCCGAAGAGAATTAACTCCGCTGCAAAAGACCCATCATCAAACCTCCACAGAGGGCCAGCAGTGCGTGGGGTCTTACGATTCTCCAGTTCTCTTGTGTTGATCAATAGGACACATAGTGTTTGACAGCTTTAGTGTGAGTCGCCTGATTGTTTTGTCATGCAATGAGATGACGCCAGCAGAAGCACCCCTCCCTCTCTCTCTCTATCTCTCTCTCTCTCTCCCCCCCCCAACCAATACAGCTATGCAAAATATGACTCAGATGACGGCGTTGCGGGTGATGGAGAAGTTCTGAGGAACCAATGAGGAGAGCCGTCAATCACGCGGCTGCTCTCTCCATGTGGTGACGGAGTGGGATCGAGACGACAAGTCTACAAACGGAGTTCCACGCGCTGTTTTTCGAACAAGCACTGCAATGGAGCGGCAAAATCTCATCCCTCAACACAATTCATGTGGAGCCGGGGCACTTGGGTGACTGAGCGGATGACTCTTGTTCTGCTCATAAAGGGAACAGCAACACTGACAATATACACCGGTACAGGTTATTAGTGGGGTGTAAGAAAACAGTAAATGATCCCCAGAATCCATAGACGTAAATCTAATTACGGTAAAACACAGTATACATTTGACGACATTTTAGAGAAAGCTGAGCCTCCTGCTGGCAGGACATCACAACTACAGCAGTAAAGGCGGGGATTACGCATACATGGAAAGCCAGACGGAAATCACAAACATTGAAATGTGAACTTTGAACTATGGCGGGAAAGCATGACATGTCTCAGTGTACAGAACTACCCGGAATGATCATGATTAGAAGAAGAAAGCCAGACTCATGTAGACCCTTATTTTGATATGACTGGAACCATGGCGAGGGCCATGCAGAGTAGGGGCTAGCACTGTTGCCTCACAGCACAGAAGGTCATGGGTTTGACTCAGGACCTTTCTTTTAAAGGCATGTTCTCCTCATGTGGGTTTTCTCGAGGTTCTCTGGTTTCCTCCCACTGTCCAAAAACGTGCAGCGGTCAATTAGACACTCTAACTTAACCACGTGAGTGGAAGCGCAACCATTTAGGTGCAGGTGAGAACGTGTAGCCACTCTCAGCAAACCTGGAAGTAGGGAGGGACATAGTCAGCATATTAATAATTGTGTAATAAAAGTGTCTGACACCTGTATTCTATTGAATGGCCAGCAGGGACAATTCTACTTATTGCAAAAGAAGTCAGAAGAATAGGTTTGAATAGGATAGAGTTTTTTGTACCAGTGAGAAAAGTGACAGCGTAAATACAGACACTAAAAAAATGACACAATAAAACAACAGTGACTGAGGTGTTGATGAACTTCCATCGTCATCATAGCTAATGTAAGCTTGATTCTTACTCAATCGCACAACCCTTTAAATTAGTGAAGTGACAGAAATCGACAGGAAAGTGTGGTGCTCCACATTCTCCTCTCATGTCGAGCGCCTGTGGAATCTTCTCACGTTGCAAACACAGTCGTGTTTTGTCACGCGATGTAATTGACTGTCCCTGCTCCTCCAAATGTGGCTGACAAATGTTTCCTCCTATCCTTAAGCGACGAAAGATCCTTTCCTTCAAAGTAGGTTCAAAAGTAGGCAGCCGTTGAATTGAGCTGTAGCGTGTGTGACTGACTGTGAGTACCGTCCAATAGCACGGTTGTAGGTGAGAGTGTACATGAGTTGGACAATCTCTCAGTCAGGCTCCACCCCCAATTTTCCAAAATATGGTTTCTTCTGGTTTAAAAAAAAACATGGCACAAAACGACGAGACACAACAAGGGGAAACATACGACGTTGTGTCACATCCTGAATCTAGGTGTTTCAATCAGGAAGAGACCCAGCATCACTGCCATGAACTCAGCCTCAGTCTATTTTTACCTTCCATTGCAACAATTGCAAAAACAGCCGCCATCAGGTTGAGCAGCATTTGCATCTACTGAAACCTGCTCTATGTCAACTTCCTTTGATTCCATGAGACGACTTGAATGCTCCGTTTTGCAGCGGAACAGACTCCGCCTTGTAGACGCCATCTGATTTACATCTTCTTTTTTCTTCTTCCTCCCTTTCGAAACTCGTTCGCGAGAGCGAGAGAGAGAGAGAGAGAGACGACAGAAGTAAAGAGAGAGCGCGCTTCGACGCCGAGATGCGCGGGGCTCATTTAAAGCTGTAAATGTTCAGACAGGGAGGGAAGGTGATAATGAGAGGAGAACTGCTTTCCAAGACCTGCCACGTTGTTGTAATTGCTCAGACCGGAGAACGGATGGAGAAAGAAATTTGTGTCTCAGGAAAAAATAGAAAAGAAAAAAAAAAAAAAACTGGCTCTTTCCCTACATTGTGATGGAGCAATTATACACAAACCCTGTAATTATGCATATCTTTTGGAAACGTGGAAACGCGACCAGGTTGCTTAAATAGCATGTACACTGCCCCCCCCCCCCCCCCCCCCCCCATGGCTTCACATTGTTTGATATTTCAAGGAGTTTTGCAAAAAGAGATCTGCCCTTTAAAACACATTTCTAATGCTTGTGTTTGCATCCCACATTTGTGTTGCGTCTTTAGAACCAAAACCTAGTGCTAATGAGGCCAAACTTAATTTCTCATTTCTGGGAACTATAGGTGGCCTTCACATTCCAAAAAGGATGTTAAAAAAAAACTCTTTCAAAACGATCCTCTCACTCTGTTGTTTGGTCATTCTTAGGTCCATTAGAGGGTCCAATTTACCTAATATATTGCATATTGCATGTTGCGTGTTTTTGGACTGTGGGAGGAAGCCAGAGAACCCGGAACGAAAACCCACGCACACACGGGAAGAACATGCAACCTCCATCCGGTCCTTGCAAAGGCAAGAGTGCTAACCACTACACCAAACGTGCGACCCCTTAGAAGACCAAAAAAAATATATTTTAAAGGTTTGATGTGAAATAGTGGCATCTAAAAATTCCCCCTCCCTTTCACATGCAGTACAATGCATGCACTACGGTAGCCTTAGCCTTCCAGAAAGCATGTCAGTCTTCTCTGTTTGCATCGTAATCCCACACACGTTAAAGCGCATGCTATCTATTCAGGCTGCTGCAAAAACATGGCAATGCAAGGTGGCGGCCTCCATAAAGCCCTTGCCTAAAGTGCCTATAAAAGGCTAATTCTTAAGCTATGAAGATGGCATAATTTTAAAGTAAAGCAATTATACACATATGTCCAAATGAATAGACGTCAATGCAGAGTCCTAACAAGAATAGCTGTGTGCAGGTGGTGGACAGACATAAAGCACAAACACCACCTTTCCTCACTGTATCAGTGTACCCTCCTTACCTCCTCCCCCCTCCACACACCCAGTCCTCTCTGCCTCCTCTCCTCACTCCACTCTGCATGTGCTTGGTCCCACCCTTAATTAAGTCTGCTGGGGTTTAAAGTGTTGAATCTTGTTTAAAGCCCTTCTCAGCACATTTAAAAAGGACCGTATGAGCGCGTGCATGGTAATCAGGACATCCAGAGCCGTTTGGAGTGGAGTGTCTCGGCCACTGAGAGCATGATTTCAGACTTGATTTCCTCACAGCTGCTTTTTTTTATTTTTCTGCATATACTCTGCGCGGCGAGTGGCGAGGGAGAGGGAGGGGGTGTGATTATTCTCGCCAGAGTGTGTGTGTGTGTCTTTTGTACAAACCCAAGGCTCCTACTGCTCACAATTACCGCAAGTTAATCTTATCACAGCAAAAATTCAATTACTCTTATCGAGGCTCTTTCATAGGCTACAGATGCAGCTCTGGCATAGGCCTAATTCTGCTCCGCCATTGTTGCGTCGCCGCGTGCCATTTCCGTGGCCAATAATTCGACTCTCTCTTTGCTTTTACCCCGCAAAAATATATATCGTGTCGCAGGCGCCAACGATGGCGCGTGTTAACAGCTCTGTATGAGGAAGTAATAATGGGCGCATCACTGCGGTTCACCTCACGCCAGACACCTGTTACCGTGTCTCCATTCTGGGCTCAGACTGACATTTGAAAATGGACATTTTCTGCGTTGATAACAGGTCAGTGGTGCGGCTGCAGGCCAGGAGTGTGATGAAGGCTATTTAAATGCTCGCAAAGTGCTGAGATTAAAATCGAATAAGTGCAGCTTCTCCCCCCCCCCCCCCCCTTCCTCCACACTCTCTTTTTCTGCCCGACTTATCTGGATTTGTTCCCCTGTAACCTCACTGCAGTGGATTGTGGGTAACCCCAACCCCCACCCCCATCCTGAATTTTATTTTTTTTTCTATCCCTTTTTGAATGAAGCAGGATAATTGTGTAATTAACTGGGTGAAATGGGAAGTCTAATGTGTTCAAGTGGGATTTTATTTTATTTTATTTTAAGCCGCGGTAAGGTGGTGTAAAGTGGAGACAGCAGGGCAGGATGGTGTCGTGAGTGAGGCTGCACCACCTGCCAGCAGTATACACAAATAAACAGGCATGGGCTGTTACATCCTGTTTTGTTTTGTTTTGGCGTTTCCTGTTTGAGGCTCCAGCTTGATCAGCTGATTGACAAGCACCTGTGCCGGCTTGTCGGCCGAGTCCATGTGGGCACTTTTTTCGCTCTCCACGCTGCTGCTGCAACAGCACCGAAATGTTTTTTCATTCATTTATTCATCTTTTTTCCAATGTGCTTTCATTCAGGAAACTTTTTTTTTTATATATATATATTCAGTGTTTGAGCAAGCTGCAATATAATAACAGCTGGGCTTGGCTGGGATCTGAAGCTAATCTTTTAAACTGAGATTAGTGAGCTCATTTATGTGTTGCTGTTGGTTGTTTAGTTGGTTTTTTTTTCCCCTTAGCTTTCACTCTTAAGTGATGTTGTGATTTCTTTCCTCAACCACTGTATTTGTCTATTAGTAGAGGTAAGGGATGTATAGAATAAAATATTCTGATGATGTATGGCTCAAGGAATTCAGATTAAGGACAACTCAGTGGGTTTGTGCTCTCCTAGTGCTTTCTCTAGTCATTGTTTTTTCCAAGGTACAGTTACAGGCCACTCCATGAGAAATCGTATGCATTCTATAGTCTCTATGTCCACATTTCCGTTCATACTAAACTAAGCGTTGCACTGGTCCCATTCTTCGCAAGCATATCTGATCCCGCAGTCTTTTCCACAACAGGACATCGTCAAGTGTGGAGCATTTGCAGTCAGAAAAGTGTTCCAAGTGACTAGACACAAAAAATATGAATTTTCCGCAACCCTTGACTCCGGTGTGTTTGTGCACACGGCTGAGGATCAACATGTAGCGTGAGATATGATGCAGTGTTTTAATCCATTCTGCTTTTAGAGGAATGTTATGGGTCATTCTCCTTTTGGTGAGAACCCATGCCGTGTCGTCTTTTTCCCGTCATATTTATTCTATCCTATTCATTTATTTCTGTGTGATTCACTATTGCGAATATTACAGGAAAAAAATGCTTTAATGTAGATTTTTTTAGATAATTCAAGGTCAAAAAGTTATGATATCGAGGGAACAGAGTAACTAATGTTACAAAAAAAATTACTGATGTTGCAATAAAATTGTGTCTTATATTTGCCCACATACACCAATCAGTGATAGTGTTATGGCCGCTGCTGGCTGCCATTAAGTGTATATTCATTGTATTGTTTACATGAGTGATTCTACCAGGCATGCAAATCCAGCTGTGTGATTCCCTGTTGAGGATTGGTCCTTCTGGAGCAGAGGCTGTCTACTTCCTGCTTCCTGTTCACTGGCTGTCTGTGATTGGTGTGGCTGTGATTCGACCAAGTCTACCAATCAAGACTCTTCAATCAACCCCAGCTGCAGTATAAATAGCTTGTGTGCCCTCAGTTCCTGCTAGTATTTAGAAAGTGTATTCCTTTTGTATTGCCTGTCTAAGTGGCTCCATTCAGTGTTTAGTAGTGATGGTTAGAGGAAGCCTCATGAGGCATTGAACCACTTGAGCCAATTGGTTCGAGAAAGGGTTAATTTCTCGAAGCTTCACGTGCACACGAAACCACCTACTGGTCAAGTTTATAATCACAGGCAGCTGTATCTGAACCACATAATGTGTGAGGCATTGAATGTGTGTGTCTGTTATGTCTGTTAGAAATGACTATGAATTACAAAAGATGTATGACCAAATAATTTCTGTACATATGTGTTTAATACATTTTTTTAATGTATTCTGTGTTTTTCTGAAAATGGCATGGGCATAATCAGGCAGAGGACAGTGAAAGGGCTTGTGGAACTGGGAAAAGGGCACAGATTATGCTTGTGTAACTTGGACAAGGATGAGCCTGGCTGGCTCCATCCTATATCACCTATTCTACTCTCCTCACTCTCCTAAATCTCTCTCTCTCCCTAAACTCTCCAAACTATCTCCAAACTATATAAACGCAATTCAAACTCTAGTATCCAAACTCTCCAAACCATCCAAACTCTCAACTGACCGCAACTCTCCTTCAAAAACCCATATTTTGAATGGAGCCTGAGGTGTCTATATAGCTGTAAAACCTTGCGGCAAAATCTGAACCACTTCCCGAAGCAATCACGTGGTACAGCCGGGCAGCGAGGCTTCGGACGTCATCATTTTTGGCTCCTCCCCTAAATGAAGCACGCCTCGATACGCGCATCGCGGAAACGCACCCTCCCCTACTCGGCACACGCTTCAAAGCCTCGATACGGAATGTCACATCACTAGTGTTTAGAATCTTTGTACCTACCCTTTGGAGCTGCAGCTCTGACACTGTTTTTTAATATGGTCACTTTGTCACTCTGTTCAAGGAGCCGGATGGTTTCTGTAAACGCTCTTTTTATCTGTTCATTTTCGGCATTTCCATGGCTCTGGGATTCCAGCTGTCTCTCCAGGTCTTACACTCTCAATTCCAACGTGGCCTGAGCTTCGGTTTGTTGTACAACCCCTGGCGAAAATTATGGAATCACCAGTCTTGGAGGATGTTCATTCAGTTGTTTAATTTTGTAGAAAAAACGTAGATCACAGACATGACACACAACTAAAGTCATTTCAAATGGCAACTTTCTGGCTTTAAGAAACACTAAAAGAAATCAAGAAAAACAATTGTGGTAGTCAGTAACAGTTACTTTTTTAGACCAAGCAGGGGGAAAAAATTATGGAATCACTCAATTCTGAGGAAAGAATTATGGAATCATGAAAAACAAACAAACAAAAGAACACTTCAGCACACAACTAGAGGTGTTGCACCACCTCTGGCTTGCAGTCTCTGAGGCATGGACTTAATGATTGACAAACCATACTCTTCATCAATCTGGCTCCAACTTTCTCTGATTGCTGTTGCCAGATCAGCTTTGCAGGTTGGAACCTTGTCATGGACCATTTTCTTAAACTTCCAGCACAGATTTTCAATGGATTGAGGTCATGGAGAGTTTTTTTATTCTGGTGGTTCCCGTTAGGCTTAAGGACACTTTCTCCTTTGGGATTGTGTCGGGTTTTTTTTTTTTGTAGTGTTGTGGGGAGCGGCTAGTGTTGGTTGCCTGTGTGGTCCCGCAGGTTTTGTGCTTAATCAGCCCGCTGCAGAACCGCATGAAGACTAGGGTAAGTTTAGTCAGATCTGGGTTAGGCAGTTAGGGGAATTCACCGGGGGGCTTTTGTGTGCTCAGTTGTGTGTCTATCAGTGATGATCTGACTATGAGGTGGAATACGTCCAGCGTTACCTTTGCCAGGTGTGTCTCAATGATTCTGTGGAATGACGTTTGCGGCGGCCGAGTCTGGCCTAGTGGTCCTAGTGGTTGTGTCCAAACCGTTAGAGGTGGAATCTGACAGTTCAACACTGCAAGTTTTTCCCGTTTGTGCCGTGAGCCGTGCCCAGAGTAGCCGTGAGTCTGTGTCCTCTGCTGTAGAGATGAAGGTATCTGGAGAACTGGCGCAGTTTGATCTGCCCTCACTTGTGTCTAAGGATGAGTGGGTTAAGGCACAAAGATCTGATACTTCGCTGTCCACGTTGTGAGGTAGCTCAAGCCTATTTTGTTCAGCATGGTCTCTTAGTCTGTAAATGGCTGCCTTGTGATGGAGACGTTGTGGGTGAGCCTGTGTTTCAGGTTGTGGTGCCTCAGGATTTTCGGTCGCTAGTTTTAAAAACAGCACATGATGAAAGTGGTCACTTTGGGGGGCGTAAAACTTACTCGTACGTCCTTGTGCCAAGAAGGATGTGGCTGCGTATGTGAAGACGTGTCATGTGTGTCAGCTGACCGGCAAACCCTGTTGCAGCCTATTCCTGTGGTAAGTGAGCTCTTTGAGCATCTCATTATCGACTGTGTTGGTCCACTGCCTAGTGCTAAGTCAGGTTGCAAGTATTTGTTAACTGTAATGTGTCAAAGCACTCGTTACCCTGCTGCTTATCCACTTCGATCTATCACCACTAAATCTGTTAAAGCACTTTCTCAGTTCATCTCAGTGTTTGGGATACCAAAAGTCATACCAAGTGACCGGGGGTCTAATTTTTGCTCACACGTTTGCTCAGGTTTTGAAAACACTGGGGGTTCGCCATAATCGGTCCACTGCATATCATGCGCAAAGCCAAGGCGCATTAGAGGGGTTCCATCAGACGCTTAAATCATTGCTGCGTGCATTTTGCACGGAGTTAGATCGGGACTGGGAGGAAGGTCTCCCATGGTTAATGTTAGCAGCAAGAGAAGCAGTCCATTAGAGGATGGGCCTTAGCCCGAACAACTTGGTATTTGTGCACGGATCACTGACAGCGCTGAAAATTGGATTTCCCCAACCTACCACTAAAACAGAGCTCCAACGTTTCCTGGGTTTGGTTGGCTGTTACAGAAGTTTATGTAGAAACTTCTCCAGTCGTATTTCCGTTAACTGAACTTTTAAAGTTAAGTTTGTGTGGTCTACTGATTGTCAGCAGGCCATTGGTAACGTCAAGTCTTTGCTCTGTTCTTCTCCTGTGTTGGCAGCTCCTCAGTTCGACAGACCATTTGTGCTGCAGGTAGATGCCAGCCAGGTTGGGCCGGGTGCCGTCCTACTCCAGGGGGGTGATGAGGGGTTGCTAAGGCCGGTTTACTTCTTTTCCAGAAAGTTTAATCAACATCAGGCAAAGTATTCTGTGATTGAGAAGGAAACCTTAGCACTCATCTTGGCCCTGGAACATTTCGAGGTATATATTGGTGGAACGGCACCCTGGTGGTTTATACAGACCACAACCCTTTGATGTGTTTGGGTTCCTTTTAGATCCCCAAACCAGAGACTCATCAGATGGTCGTTATTTCTACAGAGTTATGATCTTGACATTTGTCACATTAAAGGGCAAGACAATCTCCTGGCAGATGCCTTGTCTCGGGCACCTCTACCTTAAAGTAGTAAAACCTTGTCAGGGGATCAGTTGATCATGTTGTTTTTTGTTGTGACCCTTAACTTTTCCCTGAGCCAGTCTTGACAAGGCCATGACATTGACCTTATGACATTGACCTCCTGTGAGTCTGCGGCAAAAAAAAAAAGTGTTAGACTATGTCACCCATTTCCGGCTTGTAAGGGTGGAGGGTTGCTGGTTCAAATGCTGCAACAGGTCAAGGGCTGGGGTGCCCCTGCACAAGGTACCCAGCCCGTGTTCACCACTGGTGTGTGTAAAAAAAAAAAGAAAAAGAAAAAGATGGGTTAAAAGCAGAGGTCAAATTCATTATCTCTAATTGGTGTTTGCACGAGTTAATCAATTCTAACTCTAACTACCAAGAAAGTTATAAATATTGTAATGTTACATAAATCTGGTAGTACTGAGTTACGAAATATTAATTGAGGTACCCAAAAAACGGCAGATGTGACATACCACCGGGAAACAACAGTTGTGTATCTACAGGACTCTGCGTTATTGGCCTCTCGGTATCAAGCATATCAATCATGTCTGTATGAAATTGTCAAATTGCCAAATTTCAACATAGCAGTATGAGGCGGCCCAGTCATTTCAAGATGTGGGTCAACCCATTTATCAATTACTGTATTCCAGCTATGTAGCTTTAATTGTTATAATAAAATAAGAGACGAAAAATATGAAAATCAATCAAAGCCATGAAGGTTAAAAAAAACACAACACACACACACACACACACACATGCGTGCACACACATTTCATTGACCCTAATCCAAATCCACTCAGAAACCAGGCAATTTGTCACTGCCATTCTCCAGACTTTAGTGAACGTCACTGGCTGCAAGCGGGTGGTAAACACTCACATGTGAAGGGGTTGGTTGAGCAGTATGGGAGGGGTTGAGGCATAAAATGAAAATTCAAGGGAAGGGAACATAAGATATGTTGTCTGCTTTCAGCGGCTGTTAGAAAATAAATTGCTTTTGAAAGTAGAAATGTTTACCTCAATTGAGAACCGTTTTATGGCCTTGACAGGAAATTATTTCACAGCTTCTCCAGCCGTTGCTCTTTCCGACGCTTATGTTTCCTTAACCCCACCAAATAACTTGGCCTTCACATTCAGCCACAGTATAAACAGCCCCACTTTGCCCGCGTTCGGAGGCCTCCTCTCAATATATCCCCCAACTAATTTCCCTCCTCTATTGAGCAGCTGGAGGAACAGAATAGAGGGGGGAAATAGAACATTGGTGTTCCAGTAGCTCCGGGATAAGCTCCAGTATCTGACTGGCACTGTGAGTGAATTTGTGGGAAAACAATGAGGAGATCAGATATAGAAGAACACAGCGAGTGGCACAGAGACAATATCAGTAATGGAAAACCAAAGGTGTTGCCTTCCAGACCGATTCTTGTATCTTTCCGTAAGCACTGTGTGCACAGATACAAACACGGATTGGAGCGTCTAACATGACACAGCACACTCTTTGCACATTGTACTCACTGCTTTATTGCTTCAGTCATGATAGCATGTGGAAATATGCTTGAACTGAAAAGCCAAATAAAGTCACAGCGTCACAGTTAAACAGAGGCTGCTCTTATATGAGACTATGTTTACCATTCTCCTAAATAATTCACTTTTGGTGGTCATTCAAATAACAATTACTGTCTGCCCACTGAGGAAATACTGACAAGGGATTTAATAGAGTGCTTCCAATCTGCTTTAAAGGGCCAGATATTGAATATACTAATGTGTTTTAAGTGTATATTGACTTTCACAATAGTTTCCCAATAATTTCTTTATACATACCATAGGTCACAAACATACCATAGGTCACAAACAAAGTCAGAACTTGGAATTTCTAAGGTCATTCCGAGATGGCTGCCACTATACAAACGCTACTTTTACCGTCGGTAGCATTTCTGTCCGCTCCACCTAAAACGTCTTAGGTTGTGGTTCGGTTCCGTTTGGTACGTTACAAATTTTTTCTCCATTAGGAACAGTACCAAAATAAACAGCCCCAACCATTAAATTTTTTGGCACCATTCCCTTCACCCACCCCTCCACCTACAACCGTCAGATGATTGGGTGACAGAAATCTTTCTTGCAACCAGTGTTTTTTCAATGCCCACAGTCTATTCTCATACAAAGCCTGACGTCTTGTTGAGACAAACAGCCACAAAGAGCAGCTGGATGTCCTTAATTGTTGTCTTGTGTTCGATGTTGTCATTCATTGGTCGCCACACTGGGAAACGACGTCACACTACGTATCTCAATGACATGGCCATTGGGCACAGCCCACACCCCACCTTCCAGGTAAAGGTACTGTTCTCAGCCGAAACACAAGCCTGACCCAGGACTTTACCGTTTTAAACCGCACCATTCTGTACCAAAAAAAAACTGAACTGTACCATAATGGAAACACAGCAAACAGCCCATTACTCCTCACAACAATATGTATTTTTGGCGTCCTGAAACTGAATTTGAAATGTTCAGGAAAAAACAAGCAGCCCCAACAAGTGGACCAAAAAAAAGGACCACTACATACTTTTATGAGAACATGATCCCAGCGGTGAAGTACAGTGAAAGCAGCATCATTATTTAGGGCTGCTTTGCTGCCTCTGGGCCTGAACAGCTCAACATCATCAAAGGGAAAATAAATTCCTAATTTCATTAATGATGTCAGGGGGGGGATCTCTGTTAACTGAAGCTCAACAGAAGCTCAGGAAAGCTTCAATCAAAACCAAAAAAAAATCCACCTTTCCGAGTGATCATATCAGAACCTACATCTAGACTGTGGTCTGTGGTTGAAAATGACATGGTGCACCTCTGATCCACATCTACAGAAAAAGCTTGTTTGAGGCTATATTGCTGTCGACCACTCATTAAATCCAACGGTTCGCTTACTTTTTACCCACCAGTCAACTTTTAATGAGTGTGTTCAATAAGGACACAGAGAATTTGTATAATTTCTATTGTAATAGTTTTGGTTAATTGTGTTCATCCAAGAGTTGACATAGTTTTTTTTCTCGCAACTATGCCTCATTCTATCACTGATACTTTTGATGAGCAACAAAAGCACACATTTCATCTTTGCAGTGGTAGTATTCGTTTGGTAAACAGGTTGTGTTGTGAAGCATTAGCAGAAAATCCTCCTTTTTTTTTTTTTTTTCTTGTTCAAGGTGGTTTTAACAGCAAAGATGAAACCCTTTTATCACAGCGTGGTATTTAGTCTTAGCACCTCTCCAGTCCCCCGCACCAAAGCCAAAACAAACAAGCAACGGCAGCTCTTCTATCGGCTTCAAACCTCTCTCGGCTCCCGCTGGTAAAATGAGAACAAAGGGAAATTCGATGGCAGCAAAGAGATGTTAGGACCAATTAGGTTGAATGTTTTCACTGCACGATTTACAGTGTACTTAACAAAGAGGAGCCTGTAGTTGAATGCCATACACAGATACTGTACAGCAGCCATTTGCTAAGTTTGAATGTGTGTAATCGTTCAGGTGCAAGAGCTGCAAAGACAAATCAATTCATCGATGATCAGTAGATTGCGATATCGACAAATATTGTGACGTGTTTTACTACATTTTTACTACGTGTGTTTTTAGTGCCATGGAGCATTTTGATATTCCCGCAAGACCTTCTGATAGTTCTGAGGACTCCGGGTCAACAAGAAATATTTTAACCATCATTTTTATCATCACACTGACTCAAAATCCTGCATAGCTCTGCTTTAAATGTAAATATTTTCTGGTTAGTTTGATTCATACAACAAAGAAATCATGAAAATGAATTGACAAGACGGAACATCATCATCATTTTGAGGTTTTGGAAACACTGATCAACTTTTTTTTCAATATTTTCTGACATTTCTGGACAAAACAACTTATCAATTAATCTCCCCGCATGCTGTGAGACTGTTAAACCGAGCTTTATTACGAGAAGCGACATGTTTTTACGGGTGTGTTTTTAATAGTTTTGTTATTTTCGATGCAGTACACTAACTTTTTAAGAGAAACAATGCGAGGAAATGGGATTGATTGAGTTGTGTGGCTCAAAAATAAGTGATATGAATTGATCTCATCTTGTGGGATCCGAGGTTTAGGTTTTTACTTGTGATATTCATCGATGCGGTGGCTGATGACTCAGATGTGGCCGTGAGTCATTCTTTCATTATGAGTGGCTATATAAACAGAAGTGACATGTTTCATATGCCTATATACCGTATGTAGGTTTTGATTTAAAACTTCCCCACAAACTTTCACCAGGCGGCTTATATCATGGTAATTTCAGACGCTCGGAAAAAAAAAGCCGCAATAATCATGATTGAATAGTGATGATGACTGTCATAAAGCCATGGTTGTCTGATCAAGTTAGTTCACCAAGACTAACGACTGCAACAACACAGAAGAATTGACGATGACTAATTAGCAAATCCATAATGTTTCCCTCCTCTTAAGCATCTCCCTCGAGGCTGTTTTGAATCATTATGCAAATGATGTTGTCAAATGTCAATTAACACGAGCCGAAATCCTGTGATTTATTATTGTGAGGAGTTGTGTGCAGGAGCGGGAAACTTTCTTCCCCAAGTCATTAAAACTGTGTGGGAGACAAAGGTGGCGGGAAGGAAATGGTGGAGCAGTTCACTGGCGTTTCACAGGTGCGGAGAGGAAGCAGCCAAGAAGGACTGCAATACAATTCTAGGCGAAAACTGTGAGACAGTTTGCTCTTTAAACACTGACTAGCCACTTTATTAGGTACACCTTAAATGCTAAATATCTAATCAGACGACCACATGGCGGCAACTCAGTGCTTGTATTCGCGCAGATGTGGTCAAGACGAGCTGCTGGAGTTCAAACCCAGCATCAAACCCCAGAAGAATTATGAATTAAATGACTTTGAACGTGGCATGGTTGTTGGTCCGAGGATTAGGAAAACTGGGATTTTCGCACTTGAGGGTTTTACAGAAATTGGTCCACAATTACCAGATAGGTTTGACATGTGACATAGTGTTACAGTTAGTCCAAACCAAAAATCTATTCCTACACCTTGTTATTTGTAGGTGGACTGACCGAGGGCCTTTATGTGTGGAGTTGCATAAATATGGGTCGGTTGGTGACATGTCGAGGCTGTGCTCCACCTTTTACCCCATGTCAGCTGAGATTGATTCCAGCTTCCCCTCAGCTCTTAACAGGAAAGCCTGTTGAATTAAAGAAAATGCATGGCTGAAAATAATAGACACCGGTTAGAACAAGGTTATGTAGAAGATGTTAAAACTCTGAAGCAGATGGCTACTGCAGCAGAAGACCACATGAGGGGCCAGTCCTTCCACTTTATTGAGGTGCCCTTTGTACCTAATAAAGTGGCAAGTTGTTAGCAGTTGCTTTATAATAATACAGGAGGACAAAAGCTTTCCTTCATATAGTTTGTGTAGACCTGATCTTCATTGAATTTAGAGATACAATATTATTTTTCACAGATTAAACTAACCTTCCTAGTGTGTCAATTCTAACTAGTAGTTCAGAGCCTGCATACGTTGGTATGCTTTTTGAGTACATCAACAGTACAATGTAGTTTTTGAAGCACTCTCATATTCCCATGACATACTATTTTGCAAAATTCTATGAGACACGCATGCGTTGCACTCTCCTCGTGACATTGTGTGCTCGATGGTGCTTCACGGGTTCAGGAATTACCCAACACGAGCTGAAGAGCTGGGGGAGGAAAGTAAAAGCACCCATTGTTCATGTAAAAAGCACTTCCAACGAGCAACAGCTCCAATTAAAATACATGATTAAATCTTTGTTCTCTCTATAGCCGTGGACCTAAAAAAGTACCCTGCGAGGTGAACACGCACAAGACTTTGAATAGCGAGGGTGAAGTGGCTTTTTAGAGGCGGCACAATTAGCCGATAAATCAACCTCTACAAGACAATGCAGGGTGTCAATTAGCTTGCGTAATTGAATAATTACTGGCCAGTGAACTTGGGCGCAGTCACTGCAGGAGCCGATTCAAAATGTCAAAAAGCAATTGAAATAAATGACACATCTCTCAAATCACTCAGCAGTTACAAACGGTCATAACGGTTCATCCCGCTTACCTGTTAGAGTTCATGCACATGAGGTAAACAACACACACACATACAAACTTTAGTTTCGCCAGTCTCATGAAAGACATGCAAAACAATGCAACACTAGCCCTTTTACTTTAACCATAACCAAAATCTAACCGTCACCTTACTCTAAAGACATTCGTAGTAGGCTGGTTTTGGTTTTCTATGGTCTGCATGATGTAATGCGGAGCTGGGAGTGATGTCACCTACAAGTTCACCGCATTCCAGAGAGAAGTCGGCAGAAACCATGGAAGCAAACGTATCTCGGGCTCACCATCAGTGTTTGTATTAGGGTAGCCCGAGTTTCAGGGGGGGTTGTCCCTTTGAAGGAACGCTCTGTGAGCTTGGAAATTCAGAGTTCCAACTACAAATGGATCACAGCACAATTACTATCATCTGCGCAAGCACACCTACATGTTGTCACTGCAAGAACCGTATACGCCAACTGCTCATGCTCCCTGTAAATGCATTGCAACTCAAGTATGGTCAGGCCCTTTCATATTTTCCCATTTGATTTGCTGTTTTGTAGCATTTTGTGTTAACTTTTATGTGTATCTGACCCAGGCCAGTTTGGATCCACATTTTAGTCTGTTTCCTGTGTTTTACTGCAAAAATAAAACTTCATAGGTGATTCTTGTTGAATGTCATGTGGTCTCTCTGGGTTTTCTATAGATTATGGCTTTCTTTCCAACAGAAGCCCACACCTGACAATTAGTTAACTGTGAGATGTTTTGTGTAAACAATGTCCGAACACCAGCCAAATGTCCACCCTAATCAGACATCACATAAGTTTGAAGGACTTCTCATCAAACCTGGCAACAACCCTTATTGTTCTGCGGTTTTTGATCTGTGGAGGATGTCCATGTATAGAAAAGGCAGAGAGAGAGGTGGGTGCAGTGATCAGTGCTTTGATTAAAAACACTGAAGCACGGCCTCTCACAAAGAGTAGACAAAGAGCCGCTTCTTTGCTCTCCTTCAGCAGACTCCTATGAGTCTCCTGCCCTGTGTCCATTGTCCAGCCTGCACCATAAACTTCACCAGACCAAGCTTTGATGGTTACCTGGGAAACACTGAAGGCTTCAAGTGGGAAATAATCACATCTCAGTCCAATGCCTAATGAGCAAACATGGGTGGGGACTTTGAATTTTGATTGACAGGCCAAACTAAATATGTAGCTTCAAGGTCATTCTTAATAAGATGCTGCTGATTCATGTTTGTTAAAGATCCACCGCGTCCACACAGATGATGATGTCCCAAGATGGCGTGTGAGCTCATAATTTGAAGAAAACTGAATTCTAAAACGGATAAAATGGAATAATGATCACAAGGCTCAATGTATAACGAGTTCATGTTGCATTTGTTTGATATGCATGGAAAAGACATTTAAATGAGCACTTGGAAAACTAAACCGAGCTTGCAAATATATATAAAAGTGAATTTGTCAAAGATGCAGTTGAGTCCAGTCAGTGTGGAGGACAACAGCATGGAGCACAAACACTCAAAGGTTTCATTTCAACCACAGAGTCATTGATATCAGACGACGACTTTAGGAATAGGCTTCTTCCATACATCATGGAAAAAAGACTGAGAGCAGCTCTGTTATGGTACAACAAATGCAAAGTGAAGAGCATTTTTGTTGATTCTCCATCATTTGTAACCTTCTTACTCTATCTGTGGCACTCAGCCTCCTAATGAATGTGTGCATGTTTATAGAAAACAGAGCAGATGTCATTCACATCATTGTTTTCCTTTAAACTGCTGAATGCCGGGATCAGACAACACAATGGCCACCATTTCAGATTTATCAATCACAGTGGCGCGGATTGTCACCGTGTCTTGTTCGGTGGACTGGCACCACTACAAGTAGGACCCGGACTACGTATTGGTCATGAACCCTGCTCATAGTTCATAGGTCAATCATGGCTAATGGAGCACTGGCTTGCGGAACATGCCTCTGCTATTTCTCGCTAACATTTTTGTTTTTTAAACTTTGTCATGGTAGTTCCTTGAGGAAGAGGCAGAGGTACTGTTGTCAAAGCTAAAGGAAACGTTCTTTGGTGTCACTATTCCACCTAACAGCAGCATCTCTCTTCACCATGTTGATGTCTGTGTGTTACTTGGTATCAGAGCACTCTACTATCCTATTGGTCAACATCTAGGAATGCGTCTTAGGAGCCAAATAGGTGCCTAATCGGTGTTCTTTAAATTTGTTGCGCTACATGTCTCCTCATTGTTCCCAACATTCATAATCGGGACCAAATCGCTTGAAAATTGACCAGAACTCATGTCTGACATGAGCCACATTTGATGCAGAACCACTGAAAAGCATTGAGAAGCACCATGAAGTGCAACCTGCTTCCATTCAGTGCTGATGTTATGTCAAATTGTCTCCACCAGGTGCCATGCTGAATTTCCAAGTTATTGCAGGTGAATAATCACTAAATAAAATAAAGCAAATGCTGTTTAACACCACAAAGCAACAGCTCACGATACTCCATGATCTGTTTTGGCATTTGCTTTGTTTTCTATGTGTTCTGCAAGTCTGCAGTTACTGATATTGTATACTTTTAAAGCCACTTTTTTGCGGGGCAGCAAAAGTCATTATGAAAGAAAGCAGGCTTTAGTTCACCACTAAATTCTGTACATAGGTAAAACGTTGATGTAGATCTGAAGAATGATCCAGGATTTCAGTGTTGGCAGAAATGTGTACTCTCAGAAACGTGTTCCTCTTGTGGATTAAATTTGATCCAAAAAGGGAAGTAGATCGCTTCTGACCTCTGTTGTAAACCCCACCCACTTCCTGGTTAATAAAAGCGTGACAGAACCAGATATAGAAAGTGGCTTTGCATTACACCCCCTGCAGAGTGGAGTCGCTGCTCGTCCTCTGTGAGTGTGTGAGTAATTTATTAATAATAGAAAGTCCTGAGGGGGCAGCTTTAATATTTAGGGGGTGTAATAAAACGCCTTCTTAGCATACATGTATACATTTAACTGGTGATGGTCAATTGTGTGGAGATTTTTCTTTCTGTCATCTCTAATGGCCTTTAACAGAAGTTTGCTCAGTTGTCATGGAGATGCTTCAATGTTTTAATGGCATCATTAGTGCCAGTTACACGTACAGTGTGTATTTTCTTTAAAACGGCTTACAGCTATGTCAGTGGTTAAACGAACGAGTCATTAATAACAACAATGCTGTTACACTCTTTAAATGAGTATTCACAGTTGAACCATCACTGGGGTTCACCATTAAAACTGACCTTCCCCTAATTGGCCATTAGGGGAAGGGGAAGATTGTTGTTGTGTGATAAAATACGGCACATATGAGTGAACACCTGTGCGATTGACAACTGGAATCACCCTATAGATCTCCAGACGCCATGTCACTTGGTTCTTAGGAACTGCAATGTTGGCAGCCCAAGATGCGACAAAAAAGAACAGAACCGGTGCTGGATCCGACCTTCGGAGTCCACTGTGCACTCTAAATCTGCGGAGATAGACCGACATATCGGAAAACTTGACAGACTGAATATATCTGATCCGTATAAGGCCCTTGGCGAGTTTGGAAACAGCCAGAGGACTTTATTCCAGACCTGCAGTGTCCTGACATCAACTTCCTGATTAACTCCCCTTCATCTTACTCCAGAGAGTCGCTGAAAGTTTATAAAAGGCTGGAGGGAAACAAATGGACGCAATCTGGCTTTGTGGCTAACATTCAACTCTGGAGTCTACCGACTGAAAATAGTGTTGTTGTCACTGTCGTGTTAGCATAACATACGCATTACTGTAGCAAAGGTAAGTTAATGTTGCTGTGCAGACTTGTATGTCAGCTACACTGTGTCCATTATTTACCTAGCGTTAACCCACGAAATTTGTTCCTTGTGGGTAACCATCCATCCGTCTTCTGCTCGCTGTGAGCATGTTTCATCGTGGTGATTCACCTCCACCATCTCTCTGGATCTGCATATTATCCTGCCATGGTTGTGTGACGTGAACTCAAAACGTCAACACTGACCAAATTGCAAATCTGGAGGCTAAAAAATGGCACTTTAGATTCTTGTGAGTGATGTCTGTGATGAAAAAAGTACATCAAAGTAAGTATAAATGTCTACGCAGGCAGTGGCGGAGACATTTCTATTTCCAAGTTTAAATTGGTTCACACGCATTATCTAAATCAACTCTGTTAGTGCACTTTGTTTAGCGCCTCATGCATGAGACCTTGAGGTATGTGGGATCAATCACATCTGCTTTAGATCCCAGCTCAGATGATGAGTCTCTTTCTCCTTTAATTTCCCATCAAAGTGTCGGTAAGATCACTCATTTCCCAAATTAAACATCAGTCAGCGCTCACTTATTCAAGAGATTCCAATTAGCCGAGGAGTGGTTCTTCATTATTGTGCACCCCGTATCCCCCCCAGCCCCCCGTTCCTATTCAAATACTTTAAAAGAAAGCTGTAAAGGAGGAAAGATTCCCCTCCCACCCTCAGTCTTCTTTATCCAGTGCATGTGTGCTGCTGCTAGTGAGCTCTATCAAGTGGTATTAATCTTTAATTTTGGAGATCAGCATTAATGGCCGCACCAGCCTCAGATCTGGGCTTAGCTCGCTGCTTTCATCCTCGCGGCTGGAGGAATTCTGCTAAGAGTGAGGAAGGGGAAAGAGGAGGGGGAGGACGGCGAGCATCGGATCGTTTGCTCCCATAAGTACACAAAATTAACTGCTTATCAGTTGATCTCCATACATGATCCTTCAGAAATCTTTTTTTTTTCCAAGCATCCAAGGGTCGACGCCTTCACCGGAGCCTCCCACACACTATCCTTGCCCGTTTGAGGAAAACTGAGTAGGCAGCGGAGCAAGCCGGCAAAGGGAGGTCTAATTAAATCGCCTTTTCAAAAACAATAAGGCCAGAGCTTCCTCCTCTTTCTGAACCTGTCGCCGGCAGATGCTAAGCTTCAAGCTTTTCCCCCCCTTTTAGCCTTGCATCTCTTGCGGTGTGAAGGAAATTGAATTGTCATTAATCTCTTTTAGCCTCCCGTGTTGCCCATCGCCCTGTTTTATCAAAATTCAGTGAGCCAAAATAAACAGGGAAGCAGACAGAGAGAGAGAGAGAGAGAAGGCATGGAGAGGAGGAGAAATACTGGGTGGAGAGTGAATCGGTGAGCACTGCGAGGCTGCTTTTGTTCTCACGTATCCCCTCGTTTGTTAACTTGGCTCTCTCCAAATCAATCAAGCACCAGGCGCATCATTTTGCTGCTTCATGTTTCGAACGCCTTTTTTTTTTTTTGCCAGAATACGAATGCCAGTTACTCTCCAGGCTGTTTCGTAATGTTGCTGTTGCCCTGTATTTCTCCACATTAATGAGCGCCAGGCTGTGTGAATTAGGCCCGGGCACTGCCTGTTAATGGGACCTGTGAAAGCTGGAGAGTGACTGCTGCTCTCGTTAGCCGAGCCGGCTGCTATTGATTGCGGCAGGCCACTGGGGGCTCCCTACCTGCGGTTGACTTTGTACTTCTGCAGGAGTTGTAAGGGTCTGCTGAACAACAGGGACCGCGCTCATCTCAAACAAGGTCTATGAAAGGCCTATCAATTAGGCTTTGAAGGTCAAGCAAACTCCACCCCCCCCGCGCTCCCCGTCTCCCCACTCTTGCCTGGTCTTGAGCTGGCGGTATCTTCTCTGCTCTCTCCAAAATACATCTGAAGACTCCATTCAATTAAATATCTCTCAGCTCCAGCTGCTCCCTAAGTGAAAGGTCAACTAAGTCCAGGAGGCTAAAAGAGAAAGGCTTGGCTCCTTCACAGCCCCTCCCCACAACAAAGCTTCCCCCAAGCTGGCGCTCTCGCTCTTAATGATACCCACTGGTCAATCCCTAACTAGCAGTGACAGTTAGCCCCACAAGCACCACTGTAGACCAGGGCCAATCGATCAGGTAAAGAAAAAAAAAAAACACATAATGATAACCGGCAGACATAATGTCAAGCCCTTGCACTGTCCCAATTGGTTGACATTCAGGAAGATAGTGGGGAGAGAGAGAGCTGGCCAGACATCAAAAGCTTGGTGCAGCAGTGAGCCGTCTTGCTCTCTTGTGCCCACTGAGGTGGGTTAACCCTCTTGCACGAACTCTAATTATCCACACTGTGGCCTCGGGGAGTCCCCAAGGGAAGGCCTGCGAGCCCAGCGACACACACACTCAATAACCGTCAACACAAACACCACCTAATAGAGTCAAATTGGGCCTCATTACTTAAGCTTAAGTGCAGCCATGTTGAAAGTGGAGCTAATTGTGTCTGCGGAGCCGAGGATGCCACAGCGGTCCAGGTTTTCCAAGGCTATGGCAAAAACAAAATCAAACTGGAGAAGAAGGTAATATTTTAAAGCTGCAGTGCACACGTTATTGGTGATTTCAGTTGTTGATGATGTTATTATTGTGCCTCTGTCTGATCTTTGTGAACAAGAAGACACAATCTTACATTCTTTGTGTAAAATGAGTAAATGGTATATATTGTGCTTTTCTAGTCTTGACGGCCCCTCTAAGATGCTGTATATTACAGTTTTTGACATTCACCCATTCACTCACATATCTCTCACCATTCGCACACCTGCCAGCACAGCTGTCGGGAGCAACGTGGGGTTAAGTGTCTTACCCAAGGGCACATCAGCACATAGACTAACAGAGCCAGGAATCTAACCCACAACCATCAAGTTGAAAGACAACTGAGCTACCATCACCCCTATGTGCTCTATCAAGCAATACTATTGACCGAGGGAGCATTTGTGTGTTTACAGCGTCAAAGCAAAAAGCCTTTATCCTATCATCAAACTGCTGAATAACCAAGTTTCTTGATGTGCTGCAGTTTACTGACTCTCACCTGCAGCAAGATAAAAATACCGACCTTTTGTGAGATTGTTCTGGCTCATACTATGGTAACATTAATGCCAAATCCTTCCAGTGGTTTATTATGGTTGACCTTTTAAATATAGTAGCTGTGGAGTGGAAGAAGCGCACAATGCAAGTAAAGCAAGACAGCTTTATACAGCTGCAATATCACTGAAAACACAAAGAGAACATCCATGAAAAGTTTCAGAAGTGGATTCCACTGCTAAAAAACAAACGTGGATGTTCAGGAGGAGTTAACAGTCATGTTTTTTTTTTTTATCACAATCATGACTTTTGCTTCTCATGACTATGATCCAGTGATACTGATGTGCACTCCTTCTGCAAGTAACTCTAGGGTAAAAGACACGAGATGTACTGAAGTACTGTAAAAGAAAAAACTTGACTTGTGAAATGTCTATAGAGAGAGAGGGGGGGGAGGGAGTGTGGAGGTTCCACACTGGAACTTTAAATAGTCCTTTCACGTTTGAAACTAAAGATCAACTCTGGCTGCTGGGAGCTACAGGCCAGAGTTTCAACAAACTGATCACTTTATCGTAAATTCTGTGAGTGTGTGTATACATACAGTATATATATATATATATATATATATATGTGTGTATATATATATATGTGTATATATATATATATATATACATATATATGGCTTTTTTTTTTTGCTTGCTGCCATCCTAATCCTAAGAAGGTCAGTATCATTTCTGGATAGACCTTTAGGGATACATCCAAGGTAAAGAGATGTGAAGGTCATCCCAATATTAAAACTCAGTGTTTTTGATGTAAGTGTAGCTGCATCTTTGCAAAAAGGTTGAACTGATGAGGAGGACCAGAAAATATGGTCAGCCATGTCTTACCTCATTGTCCTACTGCTTGGTGGATGTCTTGAAACTAGCAACTCCTCCTTATTCTCCTACTTGTAAACTACTTGTGTAACTTCAGAAACGTAAATATGACTCATAGAAAACATACATAATGAATGTTTCCCATGGTTTGCTGAAAAAAACCGATATGTTTTACTGTTTTTTTTTTTCAGTTTAGCTCAAATTAAACACATGATTCTACATCAGCAAAGTGAAACCTGCCTGCAAAGCAAAACTATTTGGGTTTTCTGGAACTGTTTCTTTGTAAACCCTTTTCCTGGTCTTGCATTGATCGATGAAAACTCCGCCATGGCGACCACCCAAGAAACACTTTCTTTGCTCCCCAAAATCATGTCCGAAGAAGAAAATCAGAATCGGAAATGTTCAATCAATGCGATGGCTTACATACTTCCAGCAAAAATGCTCAGCACAGCTGCCATTCAGTGACAGCATTTACCGAAGTGTGTTTAGAAAAAAGTCGACTACAACAGCGAGTGTCATATGAGACAGTCACAATCTGATGTTCTCGCTGTTTCCCCAGAGCTGTAGAAATCCAAATCCAGTTATGGATTTAGTGTTTACTGAAATGAGATGCTTACAGGATATTTGAATATGTGACCAGACCATCTGTCATATCAAGCATTCCCATAAGGGGAGGGGTCAATAGGTAGTCATTGTCCAGAGCAATACAGTGACAGCGTGATATTGGTCGAGGTTCTGTTTATGGAACTGCGGAAACATGACTATGTTTGACTGCATTTGTTTTATTTGACATGCATGGTAGAATGATCCCGAATGAATACAAAGATTACTGATTAGAGGGTGAATGTAATGTATAGTATGTATAATATTTGATTCTTCCTAAGATATGAATAACACATTGATCAATATGAGTCTTATTAGATTAAGATGGTGCCATTAAAGAGCACATGAAAATGAAGAGATTCTCCTCTTCACACGTTTTACTATGTATTTTTTCTGCAATCTGCAGTCTCACCATTGGATGTCACTAATTCTTACACAAGGACCTTTAAAACCTTGCCAAGAGACACGCGTTTCTAGTACTCTGAGGATTTGATTCAAACCCAACATAGCACTTGTGTCCTCAGCTTCCGTCTTGAGCTCTCCTTCACTCTTTCCAAAGTATTGGTTACATATACTTTGCGGCAATGTTGGATGAACAAACCGCTAACCAATCGGCGTGGAGTATTCTCGACATGATGGATGCTAATTATGGGACGATATTGTGTCGATTCTTCAGCGGTTGACTTGTGTCGCCGTGTGTGTCGCCAGAGTTTCCAGTAAGAGACGTGAAGTAGTGGAGAAGGACAGAGACTGCAAGAGAAGGTTACCAGAGCAGGGGCGACAGGATCGCAGCATGGGGCGACAGAGCAGATAGTATTGATAATATGGGGAAATGTGATCGCCTTCAGTCTGTGCTTCTTCATTTGGGGAAGGGAGTGCGATAGAGGGATTGGAGGGAAGACAGAAGGGGGAGTGTGTAAGGGATCCTGCCAGTCTCCCTGTATCCTCCTGCAGTCTGCTGTTTCTAATCAGTGAGGCAGCGACAGCCATCCTGTCTTACTGCTGCTTGGCTGCCACTCTGCAGCCTATTGATGAGAGTTTGGGGGCGGCCAAGCCCAGCACTTTCTAATCTGCCACTGGAGTCAGCCCGTCTGTCCGGTTCATATGCGAAAAATGGACGAGCTGGTCGTAAAGATGAGAAAGGGATGCAAAGAAGAGTAACCGGAACCATAAACGGGTCCTTTTACGCCTAACCACATTCATAACCAGTAAATGTTTTATTATTTACTCTTTACTCTATTAATCTAATCTAATCTATTTACTCTATTATTATTTTGCTAATATAACAGCCATACATTTATAACACAGTAGAACAAGGCTTCAGAAGGTTCACAGATCATCTCTCAAATACTCTTTGCGAAGATTAGATTATGAATGTGTGATTTAACAAGTCACTGAATGAAATGAATTATGCAGTGCTGCTTTGTTTTGTTTTTTTATTAGGGCAAGAAAAGAACAATATGTCATCGTAAGACTTTGAGATTTGAGAAGTAAAAAATAAAAGTTGTGTCCAGACCAGAACAAATGACGTATATCTTCTAGTTGCATGCAATCTATGAATTGTTTTGAAGGATATTTGGAAGGTAGATTTTCCTCCAGTCCAAATCTGGAAATAGTTCACTCCAGTCAGAGACACAGGAAATTGTATAACCTCCATTTTCTCATTCCTCAACTCTGTCACATTGACATGCTCTTCTATAGAATTATAAATTATTATCATCAGTTTGGCGCAGAAACACAAACTCACACATAGTTTGCAAAAATGTACAATTGCAACATATGATCCTATAGTGACCCAGGTTCAACTGCCTCCTGAACTCAGGTTCATTTACTGCAGCAAGAGCCTGCATCCATTTCTACGGACACAGCGCCCTGTAATTCATTTCCTTTGGCTCCCTTTATTCTGGGTAGCACTACTTGCTTGCTTTGATTGAACTCAATGGGATTACAACACAGTTAATCACTCCTGGGTTGGTCCACTTATTACCATGTGAGCTCCTCCTGGCTCCCATTGTTTCCAGGACTTTCATAAAGATTACCTTTTCTGGCTGCAGAATTGCTCTATTGTCTCCTTTTGTATAATATTCTACCAAATAAAACCTGGATGGGCCACACCGAAGTCGCACTGTAGTATCTGATGAAGTATATGAACTAAGAAGAACACATTAACACAGCTAATGTCTAATTCTTAAATGTATTGATGATTGACATTAATAAGTAAACATGAGACAAGAGGGTCTCTTGGACACATGACAAGTCAGACCATATGTTGTACAATAGGCATCCTGTATAGGACAAGAAGCTTGAGGGTCTGTCTTGTATATGGTTAGTTAGGAAATACAGATGTCTATTGTTTGACTAAATGGTGATATTGTCCAATTTAAAGATCATGGGACAGCATGGTATACCTGGACCCGACTTGTTTTTCAAGTTGTTGCATTATAGAAACAGGAGAAAGGCGGGGGTCAAAACATGTGATGCCTGCAAATAGGAATGCTAGAGAATCTATATAAGGTTAGGTTTGCCTTTTCTAAGGCAGAATTGTTCGGAGATTCGGCAAGAACATTCTCCCAGGCTGCTGCAGCGCTCGGTCTGATGCTTGACTTAACCAAATAAAATCCCTTTTGTTCGGTACGAGTCTTGTGTCTGAGGGGTTCTTTCTACACCATCAACTCATCACCTATCATTCGTAAGAAGAAGGAAGCCTGACAAAAACGACAGCACTAACACAACTACGGTTAAAAAGACATTAAATGACTCAAAACGTTGCCATTTTAAATGTTGTTATATCTACAGGGTCCCCACGGGTCCTTGAAACCCTTGGAAGTTTGTGAATTTGAAAATTAACATAGGATCATGCTAGAATTTTTGTGCGAGAAAGAAGTTAAGTTGATATTTAGGTAAATGTCTCCCACCGCCGATGTGCCCTTGTTTGTTACGACACCACCTTTCATTCATTCTTGGACCCTACATTGCTTGATGTACGTAGACTAGGCCTACGCAGAACAACGGTTGAGTCGCAATTACTACTGGTGTTGTGGCCACTGTACATTGTCTCTCTCCGCCATTGATGGATGACCTCTCGTTTGCCAAAGACAATGACAAAGACTGACTTGCCCAAGACCCCAAGACCAATCACTTGTCCAGATGCAGAGCGTACTACAAATGGATAGAAGTCGATGCCATGGGCGAAGCGGCTCTTACAAGTTGCCATCTTAAGCTGTGTCAGCACATTTGGTCCTTGAACTTAAGGGACTTTGTCCTGGAAAGTCCTTGAAAATTCTTGAAAGTCCTTGAATTTGATGCCAACCAAGGTGTGGGAACCCTGTATGTAAGCTGAAGTTGAATTACAAAATTGAGTTCACTCTCGTAGGTCCAGTACGCAATACTCAAGCACTATAAGTCATTGCAATTGAAAACTGAATTAAATGACGGCTAATGGCAGTCATTTTAGCTGGTTATGAATGAAAACAGATATGTTATATAGTAGGGGTGGATCAAAATATCTATTTGGTGATTTCCCGTGCAATACAAGAATCAATACACCAGGGCAAACATTACTATTTTGATTAATAAATGAACGCGCTTCAAAGTAAAAAGTCTCTGCCACTTTGTTCCCATTGTATTGCGATATTATTGGTATCATGGACCATGTATCGTGTATCGTATCATGAGGTACCCTGTTATTCCCACCCCTGTTATATAATGTATGCATGAAGTTGCTTATGAGTCCAGTTTGCATCGTCCATCGTGGAAAACCAAGACCAATATTTACCCTAATCATGTTGCTGTCCTCATCTGAAGCCCTGTCTTTTTTACTGACTGTATTTTTTCGTGAACTCAGACAGAACTTGTTATTTGTAATCACAAACTACGAAAACTTTAAGTAAACAAGGCATAAATATGGCATAGCAATGGAAATTTTTGGCAAGCAAGTTTTGCACTGAAAAAAAACAATAACTTTGTCTCAATAAGATACTCTATCTTACTTTAAGGTTTAATAACCGGTACCAGCAAGTTTTTATTAATCTGCTCCTGGATTGTGTGTTCACTACTACTGTGTGTATGTAAAATTCACTATCATGGATTGGTATGTGTAAGAAATTCAGGCGGAAAGTTAGCTTTGCTTGTGATAAGTACGACTGTCATAAAACTTTGGCCTGTTTTTCCTCGTTTTAAGGCACCGAACAGTTTGGAAGTGGCTGGATTCACAAGCTAGTTTTACATATTCCAGCTATTGAGTTGGAGTTATTCATATTATATGGTTTTGCCTTCCTCTGTCTGGTGCAACACCAAGTGTCAACCCAATCGTAACATAACTCACTATGGAGCACAGATGTAACCATATTTTTAATGGGATGGACCGGACTGGTGCCACTTGATGTCCACCTACACCTATTGGACAGCACTACCTGTCAATCACAATCAAAATGGACCATTTGCTCATCTCAAAAACAGTCATTGATATTGTAAATCAATTCAGAGATAGACTTATTTTCTCACAGACTAACTTCTCTTTCCCCCAGCTAGTGGAGTCGCCCCCTGATGACCATTCACGAGAATACAGGTTTTAGATAGTTCCACATTGGCTTCAGTCGGCAGTCTGTTTAAAGTTTAAAGTTTTGAAACACAGTTTAAAGTTTTCTTAATTTTAGGAAATTAAAAATCTTTTTAAATGATATGGAATTAAAGCAATTCAATTCTTATCTGTTGATTCATTTGTCATTATATGAAACAAAAACTGGAAATGTGAACTGCCATGTTTTCTGGTTGGTAAAAATCAACTCCTGATTAAAGTTTTGTTTGTTGTCTTATTCTATAATGTTTATTTGGTATTTATATATATTTATCACATGTTTTTTTATGAATAATTATTACATTAACAAGTTATTTGTTAATGTTAAGAGTATTTTCTTTAGTATTACTGATTGTTTGTGTGTGTAACATGGTGTTTTATGTGTGCTGTCTGTCTGTCTGTCTGTCTTGACCAAGTCCCAGTGGGATTTATTTTTTCCAAAATAAAGGCTGAATAAAAATAAAAACTCTCATGGCCTTAAGCACAATTCTTAGGGAGGTTACCAGTCTTAAATCAAATAATGAATTCCACTTCCTGCAGAAAGTTGTATACAAGTCTGCATAGTGTTAAATGTTCAGGGTCAGCGTGGCCTGTGGTTGGACTCAGCGTGTTACTGTATCTTTTAATGGGGCCAAAAACCCTAGTGGTGCCTCAGAGTAACAATGATGGAGGAATAGATTTAATTGGGTTGTATCCAGCAGTAGTCATTCCATTTTTATTTTTTTTTTCCACTTTGATAACAAGAGGTTGAGTTGCAAGGGCAAACAGAGCAGGTGAGATGCAGCAGCCCGCTCTGTGTTCCTTTAGTTAGAGCGAAAGCATCCAAATATTGATTATCTCTGCGGTCTGTGGTCATCTGAGATTTATATAGTATTTCAATCCATAGTCAAGAAAATGGCAGCAAAGTTATAGCGTTCCGAGACAGACATAAGATATCTCCACTCTGCTCTGTCAAACTTTGCTTCATCAGCGACAGGAGGGATGGTGACCGTGTGAGACGGACAGGCCTGAATATGAAACCAAAGAACAGTGGATCTTTGATCAGGAAGTGCTTTCAAGAAGAACACGACAAATAGCCTTTGCTCATTTTTCAACAAAGTAATCCCAGTCATACAAAAAGGATATTCATGTCCTTTTAGATGAGTATTAATCATACACATTTAAGGGATAGTTTAGGTGGTTGTATGTGGTATTGACATACACAGCCCCACTAGAAATAAGTCTCAATTGATTTAAATTTTTATTTTCTTCTTTAAGGAAAATAATGGCCAGAGTGCTTTTAACAGGTTTGTATATTTTGCTGCTTTATAGACTGTAATGTGCCTTAAAATTAGGAAAAAGAGGACAACATTTAAGATTATTTAGACATTTCTTACATAACAGTCTAAAATGAGAGAGCTTAACATTGTGTGTGTGTGTGTGTGTGTGTATGAATATAGGTGTATGTATATGTATGCATATATAGATTTATTTTTTGTTTGCTTGATTTTTAAAAAAAATGTTTTTAATGTTTTAAATAGTTTTTATTTCTATAGGCTACTTGATTTTTTTTTTTATTGATTTTGTTTTAATTTCCAATGTATTTCCTTGCTTCTGTAAAGCACTATGAATTGCCTTGTGTAAGAATGGCGCTATACAAATAAACTTGCCTTGCCTATGTATATCTGTATGTATATATATGTATATATATGTATGTATATATATATATATATACATATATATATATATATATATATATATGTGTTTTAGCTCATTGCCGGTAATGGAAGCTTAAAATAAGTTACACGAGGGTAACTGTGTGAGACGGACAGACCTAAATATGAAACCAAAACCGGAAAGATCCACTGATCTTTGATCAGGAAGTGCATGTCAAATAGCCTTTGCTCATTTTTCAACAAAGTAATTCCAGTCATACAGAAGGACCAATGATATTTTTGTCCTTTTAGATGAAAATGAATCATCAGGCATAGTTCAAGCTTTTAAAAATGTGGTTGTTTGTGGTATTGGCATACAGTGCAAATGCAGGCCTACGAGAAATAATTATTTGGCTAGAATACTTAAAACTACTTTAAAACTGTAAAACTCCAACTTTCTTTGCTTTTGACAAGTTACTTAAAATGAGACTTCCTTCCTGTTCTCGATTAAGCTGACATTAATCATTTAAACCTTACAAATCCCTTCATGTAAACCAATGTAACTGGTAATTAAAGCTTAAAATAAGCTGCAATATCTTATACGACAAAGACCAAAATAATATTTTTCTTTTTAGGCAAAAACCAAAAAGTATTTCCTAGAAACAAGGCTTATTTTACGTTCTTGAATATCATTATTTGCAATGTACTTTATAACCTGGACACTCTCACTGAATAAATTTAAGCCACTTAATAAAAGGTTCACCTTATAAAGTCTTCTAGAGATTAAGTTTAAAACGGATGAAAATGGAGTATGAATGGGCCTTTAGAATATGACTAATTTGATAAATAAAGCATTGTTTATAGATTTTTATGTGGATGAAAAAGACAATATGGCAGAAATATACGTAAAGTCTGACATTTACGAAATTGTAGGATGCTACATAACATTATTGTAGGTGTTATTGGATAGTATTTATCATCACCTGCCGCATGTGCAAATATGTATCAAATCAGCTCACATAGCATCGCATATATTCATATAGTGCAATCATCTGTCACCGGGCCACCCACTCCGTCACATTACAAATAATCCTTAAACCTAATGGATCAGAGACCAATGAAACTGGTTTTCATAAATAATAATAATAAAAAAAAAACAGAACAACCTGCTGTATATAAATGACCTCGCCCCCAGTGTAATGAAGGAAATTGATCAATAAAAATAAAGTGGGAGTCAAGAGTCAAGAGCTGAGGTGCAGCAAGTAGGAATGCTCCTAATATACCTTTTATTCAGGGTTTTTTTTTTTCCAGTCAGACACCTTTTGTAATTTCTTTGTCTTTGCATAATGGCAATAAACGCCTCAATGCACGAACAGTAGATTTCAACTGACTCAATTAAAGTCTGACGAGATTCTCTTCTTTGCACATTATATATATGTATATATATATATATATATATACCCTCACCCTAACCCATATATATGCATATCAAGAGCAAATTTGTCAGCGACAGATTTCATGTCATTTTTCATCTCATAATTCTGGACATTTGTCTTATAATTTATTCAATTAATCCTATTGCACTTCAACCCCAAATTATTCCCATTTGTGCCGATTATTTGAATTGACCTTGGCAACGGCTTCAACGCTCAACTTTCAGATTTACTTGTCATTGCAGTGTGTGTGTACACACACACACGCGCATAATAATACATTTGAACTCGTCTACTGTTTCAAACTCAAAAGCAGGACCAAACGACGACGCTGCTGCAGATTAGCTTCTGCTCGAATCTCTATATTACATTACATCAATCACGCTGTTTATCAGGAGTCTCTCTTTGTTTCTGTAACCCGTCTTACTCGCGCGCGCGCCTGCATCCATCTCATCTGTGCACTTGTCAGCACAGTTCTTTTTCTGGCTCTGGCACAGGAAGACAAAATTAGCCGTTTTTTAATCCTGCCTACAAAACTCAGATTGTTTCCCCCGACTGGGAGGAAACGGCTTTGACTAATTACTGGGCCTATTTAAATAACTGTACGACTCGTAGTAGATGTGAGTTCCAAGCTCGGGTGCTTTGTCTCAGAATACAAATTCTCTGATTGCAGGCGTTTGACTGCAGCAATTACATTTTGCCGTAAAATAGGGCTTTTATTGGCCACATTGTAAAGTGGTGGTGAGCACAACAATGTCAGACAGAAAGAAGGTCCCTGTATCATACACCACATGTGTACGTGTGTGAGTTTCTTCTCTTGGCTCCCCCCCCCCCATCTTGATTGTTCAGTATCATTTCGTGATCCAAGCTGTTTACAGTCAGTCTCTTTTTTCTAGTCGCGTCGCTTTGTTGTAAGTCGTTTGTTCTTGGCTCTTGCAAATAGTGATTTGACACTGTCAATGAATTGATGAGCACAAACCAAACAGGAGGAAGAAAAACTGGAAGAGCTTGACTGAGGCTGCGTTTACACTGCACAAATCAGATATTGTTAGATCAGATTCAGGCCGCATTCGTATGTGGAAATAAATCAGATATGTGCTTTTGTGTCTACAATCTAAGGCCTTGTTTGCTGCAGCCCAAATCAGATTTTTAAGCATATCCAGATTGTATCTATCTATCATTTTTGTTGTCGGTCTTGACAGCTAAAAAACATGTGAGATCCAATCTTTCCAAAGCTGATTCATACCAGGTGGTTTCGACCACCGTTTCAAAGATTTCAATGCGCCTTCTGCGTCTCTCGCAGCCTGACCCGAACGACAACATCGAGGTAGAGCTGGAGAGACAGAAGTGGAAGTGGAGACAGAGTGGAAGACAATGGGATCAAAGCAAGGAGGAATACGACACTACGTGATTACACGAAAGGAGGCACAACTCAGCAGTCTCCTCCGCTTCTGTCACTTCCTTGCAATCAGAAGAACGTTTGCGACACATAGCCATTTGGGACATAAACAGGCACAGATTTCTGTCGTCCACTTAGTTTAGTTTGTTAAGACTGCTTGTTTTTCTGGGGCGTGGCCTGTAACTAGACAATGTTAATATGGACACACAGATCGGACCTGATCACTGGCAATAATATATATATTATATATAATATATAAAGATCCGCTTCTGATTGGATATGCGTACAAATATGCCTCAGCAGACAGATCAGATATTACACTGTGTCCTTAAAAATAAGATGATCGCAAATGACACATGTACACACTCTACCATACACGTGTTGCAATGGGGGACGACGTCTTTCTAAATTGACTTACGTTTCGGTCTACTAACCATTACCAGGTCAATAGGAGACAGTCTCCCCAAATGAAGTCTTCAGTATCTAATTAGGTCAAAAGTTCATTTATTGTAGCCAAAATAAACACAACACTCCACAATTTATTTTTCCCAAGGTTAAAAACACTTTTCATGTTACAGCTGCGTGAGAAGAGCTTCGATCCACTCAGCGCTCTCTCTTTTTTTGGCCCTCACCTGGATACGCACAGACGAGCACTCAAATAACATCGATGTCAGACGCACTCGTGCAGTCGCACTCCTTAAAACCATCATGTTCATCGCGTGTATTTGAACAAAGGGCAGGGGAAGACAGAACCGCCTTTCCTAACATTAACCCACATGCAATGGGATGACAGTACCAGGTCTAAACCGGGCCTATGGCACACACCCAGGAGCTGAGCGGCTGTTGGTAATGAGACTTGGATCTAACACTCAGACTCCTGCAGGCCGCTTTGCCCTCCCCCGTCTCCAGCGTTTCACACGTAGACTTGTGTGAGAAGGTCAAGCGGCTATTGTTGGTAATTAACCCCAGTGTTGACACAGGAAAACAATGCCAGCAGAGCCGCACCTCAGAGGGCCAGTCACCCTTAAACTTGTACTTATGACCCACAGCCAACAATCAACATCACCAACACACGCATATATCTTGGCGGACGGGGAAAAGGTCAGCCGTAGCCCTTCCCCAAACCTTTAGTGGATGGTTAGCTTTGCCACTGGGAGCGCGGCGTGTTGAGGGACTGTCAGAACTATGAGGTCTCTGCCAACAGAGAGGTGTGCAACCTTTAGTGTCCTGGCATTGAGGAGCACCGCTGCTCTCACCTTAACATTGCTTTAAAGGCCATGTGTACTATTTACACTTTACATTTACCCTTTA